>NC_081523.1:0-135000 GCF_030273125.1 Centropristis striata
CTTTGTCTTGTTCAAAAAAAGGAGGGAAAACAATTCTGGTACCTGGAACACGTCTCTTTAGGTCAATGGAATACCTGAGAACGAAGGAGCAGCGGGCTGCGTTTGGTTTTTGTAAACCGCGCTCAGCTCTTGCGAGCGTCACCGGTCAGTGGTCAGTTGGCCAATGAGTGTTGAGGAGAGGACCCCCAGGGTGGGGCTCCGCACAGGTTTTGCAATATCAAAATGGCCGTCAATCAACATAATCCCTCGTGGTTTGAAACAAAGGACAGTACATGTGGTTTAAGGCCTTAATACATGTGGTTTAAGGCCTTAACAGCTGGCTTGGTCCTTACAAGCTGTACCATGTTAACAGATGCTAATCAGTTCATTTCCTTCTCTTCCCAGTCCTGACCATTTTATATAACATAATATCGGAACAATTGCTTAAAAAATATAATGAAAATTATCAAAAAAAGTCCTTTTGATCCATTTTGATCACAGTGGCCTCCTTTAGGACACCTTTGGTAGCTGAGCCAGGGAATAGAGAGAGTCATTTTCATAGCTTTCACACTGATTTGGTTGAGATTGCCCAGTAGGTTCAATTTGTCCTTTGGGTAGTTGAGCAACAGAATACACCAGGTCACATTGTGGATCTGTGACTCTGCTCTCTGCAGATACCCCCCTTGAATTGACCTCACACCTGGAAGCTGAATTGAAAGAAACATCACAGCGATTACCAGTCCCAGCTGTGTCTTGGTGGTGGGAATAATTAGCATAGAGACAAGCTGAGTCAGTCGGGTCTTCAGGTCTGATTTCATCATATTCAACAGCCTTAAAAAAGAAAACAGGAAGAAAAAATGTGGTAAGAAACATTAAAAAGCACAGAGGGCATGGTTGCAACCCCTTAAAAAGGTCAGTCAAATGTTGGAACATTATCAAAACACTACTAACACCTCTTAAGATGGGACACAAACTGAAAGTGAATGTAACAGCTCGCTACCAGTGCCGGTACACATTAATCACGTGTGAAACAATGCAGAGAAGAATTGATGCTGTTATGAAGGCAAAGGGTGGTCACACCAAGTATTGCTTTGATGAAGAAATTTTCTTCTGTTCCCTCACTTTGCATTTTTTTATTTGATAAAAAATAAACTATTAACATTTTTATTTTTTGAGGCATTCTTAACAACAGCATTTCCACACCTGCCTAAAACTTTTGCACAGTACTGTTATAGATATACGTACATTTGTAATGAATGTGGAAATTAGTTTCAGAGAACAAAACTTTTTTTGTATCTTTTGTAGGCTGTAAACATGTTTCTTTTTGTTGCAAAAGTTAGGAATTTTGACATGGGTGACGATAAGAATTCAATCTCAGAGCCCTCAGAGTAAAGGCACACTAATTACACTCCCTTAATGCCACTTTCTCACTGAAGACAAGTCCAAGAGTTCTGTTGTTCTGGTGTTTCTGAAGTGATATTGGAAGATAGGCAGACAAGTCTCATTCTGACCTGTGAATCTCCAGTGTCTGGAACACTTCTGATCTGTCTGAATGTAGCTGTGGGTAATTATACAATACACACCCATTATAATCTCAGAATTTCTCCAAAAATGATCATGGTCATTGAACAGGGATTGATAAAAAACTATATGACCTATCGAAACGTGGATTAATACACCGATACACAAGACTTGTGTCTACTGTTTAAAGTTTAAATGGAGTCTCTAGGTGGCAGTTTTTTGGGAATTCATATTCTGTAGAGAAAAGTAATAGCACACTGATCCCGATCAAACCGCACGTTTTGATATATAATTTGTCCTGCAACTCTTCAAGTTGTAGGACTAGTAGCGGGACGAAATTGCGTCCGGAAGAGGAAGAAGAAGAAATCCACAGTATAACAGTAGTGCTCGGGGCAAAGCCCACTCAAATTTAATTTTGGATACAAAAGCCAAGAGTTGAATTAAAGGTGCAGTCCGACTGTCTCTCTGACCTGCTAGTGATGGCTAATGGCTGCTGGGATTGGATAAGAAATGTGCCTTTATAATTTCAGACCTCAGTGGCTTCTCTGGGGCTCCCAAAGTAGCCTAAAATGTGTAAAATGAGCAAAAGAGGGGAAAAGGTTCACTAGCAGCTTGTGCCTTCATCATATATTGGGGAAACAGCTGTTTTAAGTCTACATAAATATACTGGTATTGGTACCAACTATGTCCTGATATCTTGATGGGAAGAGGGCAAACATGTAAGGCTTTAATCAAGGGAAACACTGACAGGGGGCACCTTGACCTCTGACCTCTGAGATATCAAAATGAAGGAAAATGGGTTCTTTGCATACCCACAAGTCTCCCCCTGACAGACATGCCCACTGTATGCAAATCCCATTCAGTGAGGGTCAAAAACCCAGTCCTTTTTCTCATGCAGCTCAAACACGTGGGGGGTAAGTACGTTAAGCGAGCTGTTTCTGTGGGAGAGTCCACTTGGTTTCACAACTACATTAGAATAAAACTCACCTCTCGTGCATCTTCTTGTGGCGTACGAGCACTTGACAGAACTTCTGTAAACACAAACAGCAGTGTTAGTGAACAGATCTGATCAGGGCGTTACTGTTGTAACACGTATATGCAGTGTGTGTGGGGGCTTGTGGGTCTTACTCAGTTGATGCTTCCTCATTTTGTGCATAAGCTTCAGTAAGACCATCAGTATGGTTATTACGACGATGGCACCGACAGTTAAATATGTCACACGTCCTGGACCGAGACAGAGAACGAGGAAGATAGATGAGAATAAAAGCTTTCATTGTACCAAGAACAACCCACTCTGTTTATCCTCTGAGATATTCTGAACAAATGGAAAAAATTCAAAAGTTTAAAATTCTACTGAAGTGTCCAAATTAAGGTGGCAGGCATGACTGATGTTCACAAAACATGTGACACTGGCAATGACTGAGTATCTGAACATACAGTATGTTTATTGTATTAATATTCAACCCCGTTTCCAGAGAAGTTGGGATGTTGTGTAAAACATAAATAAAAGGAAATGTATCAAAGTCAAAATTCAGAGTTTATATTTACAAAAAAAACAAAAACTCGCCTGTAGGGGTGGGAGGAGGGTTCAGATTAGACCATAAATAAATAAAAAACAGAGCCAAAGCTCACAACAGAAGAACTGTAAGGCCAAAATGCATGTATGAAGCTTCATTGAAAAGTCACATATTCTAGAGTCTGCATTTAAGCTCCACCCCTGCAAGCATATTGTTCTTTCAATTGAATATATGTCATAAAAGATAAGCAAATTATCACATTCTGTTATATTTTCATTTTAAATGTTCCAGCTTTTCTGAAATTGGGGTTGTATTTACAGCGACATTTTAATACTAATTAAAACATTTTTAAAGCACTGACGATACTGTCTGACCATGTTTTTGTTCATTTTATACAAGTGTAATAATGATTTTGGTTATTATTAAGAAAAACATGGAAAATGTCTAGATATCAGCTCTTAAATTAAACTCGCATGAGCTATTTTTGTTGTTATCATTATATTTGCCCAAACAAATGTACCTTACGTTGTACCAGGCTTTAAAATGAACAAGAAATAGAAGAAAACAATGGTCTAATATTTCAACATCTTCATGTACTTGTATCCCTGGACTTCGATGAACAATAAAGTATATCTGTATATGTTTCTACATTGTTGTTGAGATGAGTGCACTTACCAGCTGCTTGTGCTGCTGATGCAGTAGGTGTTGGTGTATCAAGGGTGGTGTCTGATGAGAAAACATCAGTAATAATATCTGAGCTGTCTGAAGACGTAGTGGAGCTGTATGGAGCTGAGAATGACAGCGTGGACACAATGAGGGGTTTTGGAGTCGTCTTTGGACTGGAAGACTTGGCTGAAAATAACAGACAGTAAATATTAATCTATCAACAATTTAGACAGAGGAATTGTATTAAAAACTAAATGAAGAGCACTTACCATCTGTGACTTTAAGATTCACCTCTATAAAGGAATCTGTGCCCCATCTGTCCACTCCACAATAATATGTGCCAGAGTCTGACTTATGGAGATTCTTAAAGGTCACAAATAAACTTTCTCCTGAGTTAGATAACTCTACTCTGTCTTTATTTGTAGTTCTTTGAAATGCTGCTTTGGTGATGATGTGTACCTTATCTGTGCATGGACTGTAACAAAAGTACTTATTGTTTTCCCTTACACTAGTCCAAGTGTCCCACCCTGAGCATGTGAAGTGGACACTTTCCCCGACACGGCCATTTATGTCGAGAGTCTTCACCTCCACAACACTCAGAGCTACAAGTGGAAACAAAGGAAACATACATCAGTGTATAAATTAATTAAAATATGCAGATTTCTTTAAATACAGATGCATGTTTTTATTTGTTATGAAAAAAAACTTTTGCAAAACAAAAAACACATCATGAGAGCTAAGAAATGCAGCAGTTATAAAGGGGCTATGGTAGGTGCAAATACAGAGAACACATAAATAAACAGATAGATAAAATAACTCACCAGAAAGAAGACAACAGTACACGTAGATTTTAATCATAGTGAATATGACGGGCAAAGATAAAAAATGAAGTATACATGAATCAACAGGTTGGTCCTACTAAGGCTTCACAGAGACCCTTCACTTCCTCTTCCTCTTGCCCTCAAAGGTTGCAGAAGCTCCTCCCTTTTTCTTTGAGCACACACACACACACACACACACACACACACACACACACCCTCATATAAAAGGTTTACTGTGTAATTAATGTTTGAGACTGTGTTAATAAATACAAAACAGAAATAAGATACATTAAACAGGAAAACATTATTTATTCAGAATTTGAACACACAGGGAGACATACTGTATTTATTTGTTAAGATAATTTGTGTGTGCATGACTTTCAATAACCACAGTGGCACAAACAGGAAGTTTGCTTGACCTCATGCAGAGAACGACACTTTGCAGGGTTCTTATAAAAAAACACCTTACGCTTTACAAGGAAGACAGGGCTGCACTTATAGAGGGGCTATGGTAGGTGCAAATAAACAAACAAATAATGAAATTAAAAATATCCCAACAGAAAGAAGACAACAGTACGTGTAGATTTCAATCTGGGCGTACTGTTGTCTACAATGAAGTACACAAATCATCACGTTGGTCCAACCACAGTCTTCACAGTTTCCCTTCACTTCCTCCTTCGCTCACCCTTTTAAAGGTGGCAGCTCACACACACACACACACACACACACACACACACACACACGGAAAACATACAGATTAACATGTAAGATAATGATAGTTTGTGTACAAAACATAAAACCATATATATCCTAGCCTATTCAGTTTGGGGTTGTATCCTAACACCCTGGTCATATCAAGAAACCAAAAAGAATCTTGTAAACACATGTTTACTCCAGACAACATGCTCCATGGCTTTATCATGGAGAAACACAGAACCCACACATAGGCCCACGGTTCAGGGAGATGACTGATTGTTTTGGTTTGGAAAAGATAACTCATAGTTTGAAAAGGAAAATGGAACCTTTTGATAGAATGTGGGCCCTTACCAACTGTTGGATGGTTAATGAACGTGACAAAGTGAAGACAATAAGAATCTACCAGAGACCTGAGCTGATTAATAACAGGAGACAGCTTCAGACTGCTGGTCGGCTCTTTGACTGGAACCAAATGTAGCGCTTGTATAGATGTGTGGATGTATATAGCACATGTATAAAGCTGAGCTTATGTTTGCATATATAATTCTGTTTCATCAAACAAAATCAGCGCTCCAGTCTTGTAAACAGTATTATTTTGGGAAGCTGTCAGTTTATGCATTCATGAACAGATTATTCCTTTTTTCTATTAGTACTGTGAAGGAAATTTGGTGTTTCCTGCATGGTGGGACAGTTCCCACATGGTGGGAAGTAGGCGTCGACCTACTTGGTATTCAAGACACAAGGCATTGTGGGAACTGACTCTGTGAACTTAACAATTGTAACACCATGACTGAGGGGAACATGTTGACCAGGGGGCTCTGTCCTGATGTGATGTTTAGGGCAGGAAGATAGGGCCGCATTGAGGCATACTAAAGAATCAATGCTGGGAACTACAACAGTTATAAGTCGAGCGGTGTACGGGACTTTGTTGTATTGTGAAAGAGTCATTCGTGATTTTGCGGTGTATGGAATACGAATGTACTAATAAATTGTGCTGAACAGAGTATTGAGTGCTTTGTTCTTGGCCAGCTCACCCACTAACTTAGTGCAATTGACCAGAATTGCCACGACAGTTTGGGGGCTCGTCCGGGATCACCACTTGAGTTGGACCAGGATAAATCTGCAGGTGAGGAACTGACCTTGAAACTCATTTACCTCCCCCCGGGGAAAAGCTTTTGGACGCCGAAGGGGGCGAGACGCATGAGAGCCTGCTGGATGACCTGGAACTACTCAATGCGTGATCGGACCGAAGGGTGAGCCAATACTCTATTCAACTAAAGCAATTTGATATATGTATAGTTGGGAATTATGCATAGAAGAAGCTGTTGGGAAAAACCCCAGGGCGTTTAGTTGTGTTCCTTTTGTTGTTTATTTGGCTTTCATAGTTTATGTATTTATTTTTTCATAATTCATGGTAGAGGGCTGGAGTGGAACTCATGATTAAGTTAAATACTCATGATTAAGTTAAAGTTAGCCACAATTGAAAAACTGTGACTCAGTCATTGTCACCTCATACAATAGAACGAGGTGAAGCAGACTGGAAGGGAGGTGTCAACAGTTCACAATTGTTCTCAATCTTAGGTGTGAAAGCTGTTGCCATTGATCCTGTGTTCTCACCATTCCTTTTATTAGCGATCCTTTGTTATTTCCTTTCCTTTAAGTTAACATTTATCCTTTTTTAGTGAGTTTTAACTTAATACTTTATAAACATGGGTTGTGCATTGGCAAAAAAGACAACCCCATCACTTCCACTCACAAGACCAGTACAAATCATGATTGAAAAAAATGGTGAGCGGTCTTGTAAACAGCTTAACCTGTGGGAATATTTAGGATTTCCAACTGAAGGTAGTTTCAGTACCAATCAGCTGGCAATTCTAAAATTCCGACTACAAAAATATGAAAGGAAACATAAAAGGGCTAGAATTGACTGGGAGGCTTTTGAGTTGTGGGAAAATGAAGCAGAGATGAGGGATGAACAGAAAAAGAAAGAGAGAACATCTAATGTTGTCCAAGCTGTTACAGCTGTTCCAGTGACGACGAGCCTGGAGACAGACCTAGACCGTCTCCCGAGCAGTCATACAGCTGCAACCCCTGACCCAGAATGCCCGCCACCATACAACAGCCAGGCTGACCAGAAGGATGCAACCTCACCAAAATCTGTCCTACTGCGTGACCTCAACACACCTCCACCGACTGCACCAGCCCACAGCACCCGCAGCCACACTCAAAAGGATTTATTCGCAACTCCTCCCACACCTACTCTTTGCTGTGAACCACTGTTGCCACAGGCACAAAACACACCCCTTGATGAATGCACTTCATGCGAGCAGCCTAACGACGACATGGGAATTACAGTACAAGCACCCATGATACAGGTGTTGAACCATGAAGGCCAACCGGCATATGTGTTCAGACCATGGAGTCCGGAAGAACGGCATGGAATTATTGCAGACCTCCCTGATCCAGCCAGAGAGGGGGGGCAAAAGTTTTCAAAAGCCCTGCTCCAACTGGTTGAACAATACCGGCCCAATACCCAAGAATTAGAAACCATAATTCGAGGGAAACTGCACCTGAAATGGGGGATGATCAGGGGTGACTGGAGAGGTTACAAAGTGGAATACAACTGGACTGTTGGTCACCCCTACAGAATTGCCATCACTGAGCTGACAGATCGCATCTCTACCCATTTCCAAAAGAAAATGGATTGGGGAATAATCCACAGTACACGACAGCAACCAGATGAGAGTGTCAATGATTTTTCCATGAGGATGACTGAAATCTTCAGAGATCATAGTGGCCAAGAGGAACCGGATAACCAGAACGACTCTCCATACTGGCAACAGTTAAAGAATGCAGTTCTGCAAGGACTAAGACCTGATGTAAAAACCAGAGTGAAAACACTGTGCATTGCTCTGGCCACAAACACCTTACAGGACATGATGATATATGCCAGACATGCTGAAAAATTGGCATGTGAGGACCAGGAGAATGAACGAAATAAAAAACAAAAACTTCAGGAACGCTTACAGATGGCTCAGCTACAGGCCTATTCAAGGAATAATTTCCATGAGAGAACAGCAAACAACTATAGAAGAAGAGTTTTTCGAGGTCGAGGTCAGACTTCAAGCAGTAGAGGACATACAATAGACACATGTTTTGTCTGTGGACAACAAGGCCACTGGGCAAGAGACTGTCGCGATCCTGTTGGTGGCTGCCACACTTGTGAGACACCTGACCACTGGGCAGTCGACTGCCCAAATGAACAGCACCATGGACAATGGCAGGCCAGCTCGCACACTGCAGGATGGTCAAACAGCCCTCCTACTGGAGTAACTGTCAGGAACCCAAGAGGGAGGGTCCAGGGGTCACAACAGCCTCATGAATTTTGACTCACGGAGGAGACAGGAACGCCAGCCAGACCAGTCTCCTTTTTCAGAATTCAATGAAAACCAGCAATAAGCAAGGCCACAAGAGCGAGAACGCTGGAAACAGGACAAGTGTTCATAAAAGGAGGGGTTTGATATGGCCCGAATGTAAATATTTTACTGTGCTAAGTTAGCACATGGTATTGACCATGTGTCTAAAGGAGGGATGGTCAGTATGCTTCACAAACATTGGCATGATGCACTGTACACATTACATTCAGTATTCCCATACCTTATTGATAAATTTCATTGTGTTATTTAGAAGTGTTTTTTTTTTTTTTTCTTTAATGCATTTTTGAGATTTTCTTATGTACACTGTTTTTTGAATTTTATATTCTATGTTTTTGCCGCACAGTTTCCACTCAGTCATGTTGTAACCAGGTTAACAATCAGTGATATAGTTCTCCCTTGGCCTGCAACCAAATTTTTAGCTTTTGAAATTGACTATGTTAGTCAAAAGGAGGGAAGTGTGAAGGAAATTTGGTGTTTCCTGCATGGTGGGACAGTTCCCACATGGTGGGAAGTAGGCGTCGACCTACTTGGTATTCAAGACACAAGGCATTGTGGGAACTGACTCTGTGAACTTAACAATTGTAACACCATGACTGAGGGGAACATGTTGACCAGGGGGCTCTGTCCTGATGTGATGTTTAGGGCAGGAAGATAGGGCCACATTGAGGCATACTAAAGAATCAATGCTGGGAACTGCAACAGACATAAGTCGAGCGGTGTACGGGACTTTGTTGTATTGTGAAAGAGTCATTCGTGATTTTGCGGTGTATGGAATACGAATGTACTAATAAATTGTGCTGAACAGAGTATTGAGTGCTTTGTTCTTGGCCAGCTCACCCACTAACTTAGTGCAATTGACCAGAATTGCCACGACAGTACCCTTTTTGTAGCGTTATTGCATGCTTGCTAACATCAAACTTAATTTTAGAGATTACACAGAACAGAGACAGAGTCTATGGAAACGGTGCAATTTCTAAAAACATTGCTCCTGCCCAAATATTATTTAGGTTTTTATTACCCTATTTGTTACCTTTTTTTTAAATGTATTTATTTTTTATTGTCTGGTCCCATTTGCCTTTGTCATAGATATTTCATCTAATGTTTGTGTGATGTTTGTCAGTGGGTGTTAATGTTCTTTGAAAACAATAAATACATTGAAATACAAAAAAAAAACAGGAAACAAAATGACATACTGCATTTATTTGTGAAGTATAATTTGTGTGAGCATGAATTACATTTTTTATAACCTCAGTGGCCCAAACAGGAAGTGTGCTTGACCACATGCAAGTGAGGCCTGTCAGCATGTCTACATGCAGCAACTTAAAAGCAACAACAAACAACAACAAGAATTTACATTGCTTTTATGAAAAAACATCTCATGCTTAACTGTTTTTCTTTTGTATGAAATTCAAATTCCACACAAATAAGCATGAGACAAAGCATTTCAGCTTCAATGTTTAGTATCATCACTGACTAGAAATATTCACTTTTATTCAAGCCAGTCATTGATTTAAAATTAATCTGATCACTTTGTTAAAAAAAAAAAAAAAAATCACACAAGTCATGCCTATTTACAGCACTAACCATCACAAAGTATCAGTTCTTAATCTTGAAATTGAACAATAACTAATTTTAACGAACTTCTGTTCATGTGGCATGAATTGGCAAGAGTACAAAACAGAATTGCAAAATAATTAATCATACTTGTGCTATTTTGAATGGTTCCAACTCTAAGAGCCACTGGTTGTATCCATCTCCATCGACTCCACAGCGGCATTCTGGGAAAATAAAAAAGATTCAATGTTAGAGAATAGAACTGAAAGATTGATTGATTTCCTTCCTTTTTGTGTCAGGCACACATAATGCCCAGCGCTCGTGGGTTTACAGGACACCCAAAAAACAGCTGCATTGGCTAGACATTTTATTGTAAAATGATAGATTTACATGTTTTTTTACAGCTCGTTCTTCAACAAAATATTCTGCCTTCTCCCCCAAGCTAGACAAATGAAATCACCTTCCAAAATAAGTCCCCTTCTTGAAACAAAAGCTCAAGATTTTTATCGTCATTCAGCCTAAATAAAGCAACATTAATGGAGGAAATTTGAGGATATAAGTTATGTACCTTTTATTCAAAGACAGGACAGTAAAACTAGAAAAATTAAATGATTTTTGAAGGTTCCCATGAAGTAAAAATATAATCTTCAAAAATAGATTGAATCACTTAATGATGCATAGTGTTACAACTTGTTCACAGAAACACCAGAAGCATAGTGAGACACAGGACACAGCCATGTCCCAGTCTAATCCCAGATAGGAAATGGAAAGAGAAAGAGAAGATTGTGTGGAGAGGCAGAATACACATTCAGTGGTATTTCTCTAATCAAAATGTAATCTAATACTACAAATTAATAAATCAGAGTTGTGTCATGCAGTAGAGGTGTGAAGGGCCATACCTCTCCAGTGGTTGTGATAGTGCTGTAGACTTGGTCTCCATCCATCGTCACTGGGTGGAGTGATTGGTAGACTCCATCAGGACCTGCACTCTGTGGGAACATGATGGATTTATATTATCTGACTATTCTCAAATTAACAGAGTAAAAGAAAATGCACTCTATTACTTTTTTATTTTAATGAGAAGACAATGCACATTCAATGACATTACTCAAATCCAAATGTAATCTAATACTGCAAATTAATAAATCAAAGTGGTGACAGTTTTGTGGACAGGTGCAGTGTCTGATGCAGTCCACCAGGACCTGCCCTCCGGGAGAACATAACATTTTGGTGTTATCAGACTATCAAATTCAGTAGAATGAAATTCACATTTAACTTAAAGTTGATCCATTTGTGCAACTTACTGAATGTACAACATGATCTCTTTGTGAAAGTAACCAAAATGCCTTTAAGGTTAGTAGCTGGGAGACAAGAGTGGAAAATATTCATATTTTTTAGGCCATATTAAATTCAGCACAAGCTGATGTCATTTATTATTTTATTTTTCTGCTGATATGATATTGACACGATAGCTCCGCTGCTGTGGTGATTCAAAGTTGTGTCATGCAGTAGAGGTGTGAAGGGCCATACCTTTCCAGTGGTTGTGATAGTGCTGTAGACTTGGTCTTCATCCATCGTCACTGGGTGGAGTGATTGGTAGACTCCATCAGGACCTGCACTCTGTGGGAACATGATGGATTTATATTATCTGACTATTCTCAAATTAGTGAATTTAGCACAAGCTGATGTCATTTATTATTTTATTTTTCTGCTGATATGATAATGACATAGTAACTCTGTTGCTGTGGTCGTTCAAAGTTGTGACATGCAGTAGATGTGTACTACTACTACTACTACTACTACTTCTACCACTACTACCAAGAAGAAGAAGAAGAAGAAGAAGAAGATTTTTTTCATATTTTCTTTTTTAACACCACCACCACTTTTTTAAAGGAGGTTTGTACAGTGTTCTCCACTGTGGTCTCAGCCCACCCAGCTTCTCAGTCCACACACTCCGCTTTATTGCACAAGCCCGTTTTGTGAATTGTTTTAACACAACTTGTGTAGAAAGTCTGCCCCTCCACCAGCGACCGCGGCCGCATTCTACGCCGCCGGAACCGGTCGGCTGCCGGTAGCTGGGGGCGCAGCCGTCCGCCGCCCCGCAAGAGCGGACAGGTCAGTGGCGGCAGCGGGCCCCGCAGCCGGAGCATCACGGTTAGGACGGGCTTTTAATCAAATGTCCCTCTGCACCACATCCAAAACACTTAACTGTTGATGAAGTTGAAGAGAACATATTCAAAATCATCTATGCGGACACAGAAGCAGTAATCAAACTCTTCATCTTTGTTGTTTAACAACATGAAGAACTAGTCTGGCTAACTTCCACCAGCCATTCATTTCTCCGTAGAGGAGGTGTGGTTTACGATCCTCCGGAGCCGTTTATTGGGCGCTTAGAATGTCTATCAAAGCGTCTGTAGGTAGCTCTTAGCCAATCAGATCAGTTATACCAGATGACGTATGTAGATCGACAGAAATTGATGTTTACATAGCCAGACTAGCCCATCTCTACTTTGAGACTAAAATGCTCAATTCTGCTTCTGCAACGTTTTTCTGTAGCATGTTCTGACTCTTGCTGCTCAGAGTCTACCGGCAGTGTGTGTGTGTGTGTGTGTGTGTGTGTGTGTGTGTGTGCTGCGGGTCTCTGGGCGGCTCCGCTGCGAGATCACCGTGGTTACAGCAGCGAGCGGTAGCGGGGCTAGTTGGTAGATTAGGCTTTTGCCAAATCCTGTCCGAAGCAAGGCTAAATCATCCTTTTTTGTGGTGAAACAGGAGTGTAAAGTCAAATGTTGTTTTTCTTTTAAAATCAACTTTCGCTCTAAACTATTTAAAACGCCATCTACAGCTAGATCGACAGAGAGTTCTGCGTCTGCTGCAGCCATGTTGGATCTGTAAGAAAACTACAAAACTACAAGCTTCCATCAGTCGAGTAGTACGCCATCGTCATCGTCTTGCCGTCCCTCCCCGTTCTGTGATTGGATCCCTACCGGGCTAAGAAACGGCCATCGTTGCCAGACTGCCTGCAGGTTTGAAATGAAATCGAGCACGCAAGGCAGTATGGGTATACCCAAGCTAATGAAGAGCCGTCTTGCAGCCTGATTTTTGTGGCCGGCTCAAACATCCCATTCACTGGGATGCCTGTCTCAACCAACCTGTCCACCTGTTCTACTTTTTCCAAGAAGAGGACCACGGCACTGTTCATACGGGCAGCGGACTTCACGGAGCCGACGCCTCAGCTCCTCCGAGCGTGGCTGACACAACAAGTGACAACAAGCACTAACCTAACCAAAAACCAACCAAACTTAACAACAAACCAACACAACTACATTCACAAACCCATCACAATGAAAAAACACAGAAAAATTATGCAAAAAAAGAGAAAAAAACTCAACTTCACTCAGCTCTTCCACTCACACTCCTCCCATACAGAAGAAGAAGAAGAATCTACAGTTTTAATATTGAGTTGGACTAACATATGTAACATAAAGTTTCCCTGCCCCATTAATATTCCCTACAATCCTTTCACTTTGATTTTGAAAATATTTAATTCCTCAAATTTGAGTTGGGATACAGAAGCCATGAGTAAACTTAAAGGTGCTAAATGTGCCTTTATAATTTCAGACCTCAGTGGCTTCTCTGGGGCTCCCAAAGTAGCCCAAAATGTGTAAAATTAGCAAAAAAAATCCACTAGCAGCTTGTGCATTTATCTTATATTGGGGAAACAGCTCTTTTAAGGCTAGATGAATATACTGGTATTGGTACCAACTATGTCCTGATATCTTGATGGGAAGAGGGCAAACATGTAAGGCTTTACTCAAGGGAAACACTGACAGGGGGCACCTTGACCTCTGACCTCTGAGATATCAAAATGAAGGAAAATGGGTTCTTTGCATACCCACAAGTCTCCCCCTGACAGACATGCCCACTGTATGCAAATCCCATTCAGTGAGGGTCAAAAACCCAGTCCTTTTTCTCATGCAGCTCAAACATGTGGGGGGGTAAGTACGTTAAGCGAGCTGTTTCTGTGGGAGAGTCCACTTGGTTTCACAACTAAATTAGAATAAAACTCACCTCTCGTGCATCTTTTTGTGGCGTACGAGCACTTGACACAACTTCTGTAAACACAAACAGCAGTGTTAGTGAACAGATCTGATCAGGGCGTTACTGCTGTAACACGTATATGCAGTGTGTGTGGGGGCTTGTGGGTCTTACTCAGTTGATGCTTCCTCATTTTGTGCATAAGCTTCAGTAAGACCATCAGTATGGTTATTACGACGATGGCACCGACAGTTAAATATGTCACACGTCCTGGATCGAGACAGAGAACGAAGGAGATAGATGAGAATAAAAGCTTTCATTGTACCAAGAACAACCCACTCTGTATATCCTCTGAGATATTCTCATCATAAAAGATTAGCAAATTATCATTCTGTTTTATTTTGATTTTAGATGTTCCAACTTTTCTGAAATTGGGGTTGTATTTACACAACATTTAATATTATTTAAAACATTTTTAAAGCATTGAGGATACTGTCTGTCTATGTCATTGTTCATTTCATATAAGTGTGATGAGTAAAAATATGGAATATATATATAAAGTCATTAGAGCATTGTTTTCTTCAATTTCTTGTTCATTTTAATGTCTGGTACAACTAAAGGTAAATTTGTTTGGACAAACATAATGATAACAACAAAAATAGCTCATTTGAGTTTAATTTAAGAGCTGATATCTGGACATTTTCAATGGTGTTCTTGATCATGATTTTGTTTATTATCAAGAAAAACATTGAAAATGGCTAGATATCAGCTCTTAAATTAAACTCAAATGAGCTATTTTTGTTGTTATCATTATGTTTGTCCAAACAAATTTACCTTTAGTTGTACCAGACATTAAAATGAAATGAAGAAATAGAAGAAAACAATGGTCTAATAATTTTTTCCATGACTGTATATATTTATTCATTAATCAAGCTTGCAATTGTTTATCTCAGGATTGGATTTCAACATCTTCATGTACTTATAAAGCAAAGTAAAGTATATATGTATATGTTTCTACATTGTTGTTGAGATGAGTGCACTTACCAGCTGCTGGTGCTGCTGATGCAGTAGGTGTTGGTGTATCAAGGGTGGTGTCTGATGAGAAGACATCAGTAATAATATCTGAGCTGTCTGAAGACGTAGTGGAGCTGTATGGAGCTGAGAATGACAGCGTGGACACAATCAGGGGTTTTGGAGTCGTCTTGGGACTGGAAGACTTGGCTGAAAATAACAGACAGTAAATATTAATGTATCAACAATTTAGACAGAGGAATTGTATTAAAAACTAAATGAAGAGCACTTACCATCTGTAACTTTAAGATTCACCTCTATAAAGGGATCTGTGCCCCATCTGTCCACTCCACAATAATATGTGCCAGAGTCTGACTCATGGAGATTCTTGAAGGTCACAAATAAACTTTCTCCTGAGTTAGTTAACTCTACTCTGCCTTTATATGTAGTTCTTTTAAATGCTGCTTTGTTGATGATGTGTTTGTCTTCTGTGCATGGACTGTAACAAAAGTACTTATTGTTTTCCCTTACACTAGTCACACTGTCCCACTCTGAGCATGTGAAGTGGACCCTTTCCCCGACACGGCCATTTATGTAGAGAGTCTTCACCTCCACAACACTCAGAGCTACAAGTGGAAACAAAGGAAACATACATCAGTGTATAAATTAATGTACAAACATGTACATTTCTTTAACGACTGATCCATGTTTTTATTTGTCTTGGCAAAACTTCAAAAAAGTAAATAACTAAATAATTTAGCAAAACAAAAAACATGTCATAAGAGCTACGAAATGCATCATTTATAAAGGGGCTATGGTAAAGGTTCAAATACAGAGAACACATAAATGAACAAACAAACAAATAAATAAATAAATAACTCACCAGAAAGAAGACAACAGTACACGCAGATTTTAATCATAGTGAATATGACGGGCAAAGATAAAAAATGAAGTATACATGAATCAACAGGTTGGTCCTACTAAGGCTTCACAGAGACCCTTCACTTCCCCTTCCTCTCGCCCTAAAAGGTTGCAGAAGCTCCTCCCTTTTTCTTTGAACACACACACACACACACACACACACACACACACACACACACAGGCACATCCTCATAGAAAAGATAATTTGTGTGTGCATGATTTCAATAACCACAGTGGCACAAACAGGAAGTTTGCTTGACCTCATGCAGAGAACGACACTTTGCAGAGTTCTTATAAAAAAACACCTTACGCTTTACATTTTCTTTCTTGTGCATGAAATTCTAACTCTTCTAAATAACGAACACGAGACAAAGCATTCAGCTAAAGTATTTCATATCTTTACTTACTAGAAAGAATCAGTTTCATACAAGCAAATCATGGATTTAAAATGTATCTGAACACTTTGTGAATTCACACAATTCATGCTTACCTACAACTCTAACCCTCACAAAGCTCTTAATCTTAAAATTTAACCATTTTCAATTTGTCCACAACTGTAAAATGAGAACTAATAATGTGACTTTTTGAACTAATTTCTGTCCACAAATATGCCAAACAATGTATACGTGTGTGTTAATTTGGATTATTCCTCTAACATCAACCGGGTAAAGCAAAAATATATACATGGTCTGAGTTTTCCACACCACAGAAAAATGTGTAAACACCCAGTCAGATTTGAATCAGATAAAAAAAAAAGGTTTTAGAATATCTCTGCTCTGAAACGCTGGGCTGTGTCCGCTGAAGGTGCTGAAACCACACTTGTCTGCTCCTCTGGTGACTTTCTGCATGCTTTCTTGTGGTTGGAAGGGTCTGCTTTGTGAACATTGATGACAGCAGTTTGAATTACTCGTTGTCAAATGTCCTGACACGTTTATAAGATAATAACAGCAGAAGAGGAGCTTTAGTTTGAGTCTCTGTGAGCTGCTGTTGTCTTTGGCATGGAGGTCCTTGTGGCCTCCTGCAGACAATAGCGTTTTATTTAACAAAATATAACCGAATTTATGAGTTTGCAAGATATAACTACAGACATTATCGTAATCTTCCGTCGCTATGACTACTCACATGAGTTAACGTTAGCATCAGCAAACATTATAAGTAAATGTATCAAGGTTAGCCACCGTTGGTAAAGGAGTGGAGTTATGATATGGAGGCCTTTAGTGCGTCATCAAGCCCTGATTTTAGACACGGCAAAAAGAAAGAATGGCCAAGCCTGTATAAATGAAGAAATGTGTAAAAAAAAAATTAAAATAATTGAACTGATGAGCTTTTGTTGACGAACAGTGATAAGACTTCTCTAATGACGTCATTCAAGTGGTGCAATGAGTCCCATCATTAAGACTGCTGTTCTCTTTTTTTTTACCAAGGTCCATTTTCATTCCACTTCTGGCTGAATGCCAACAGCGGTGCACCTGAGAGCAGATCTCTGCACGACAGAACACACAAACACAAGATTTATTCTCCATAGTTTGTTTTGCATGAACATCTTGAGAGAGACAGAGAGCCAGGGTGACAGCAGCAGAAAGTCAGTAGAGAAGTTAGATCAGATCAGATATCAGCTTTCAGCATTTCAGAGCAGAGAATACTGACCATCTTTTCACCATTTTAAAATGAAATTTGATTATTTTTTTCTGATTCAAATTTAGCTGGGTGTTTAATGACACATTCTTCTTTGGTGTGGAAAGCTCAGATCACATATATATTTTTGCTTTACCAGGACATTAAGGTGTAACATCCGTCAGCCTAAATGTAGGTTCATACTAATGTAGTCTCTCAAGTTTTATACCACAGCTTCCTCATTCAAGTTAAGATGATATACACTTCTCTTTCTATTTTCTCAAACGTACAGGATAATGAATCAACCCGTACAGAGGAATAATTTGCTGCTCACAAATGTCTTTTCGTTCTCGTCCGAGAAGTGAATCATTTTTATTTTGAATAATACAAAGATAAAGAAGAGAAGTCATCAGTCATCATCAGTGTCAGCACTGAGATGTACTTGAGAAACACAATATTCTACTCAAACATCAGAATAATTTGTCATCTCGTGGTTCACTAAATTGAGAAATACTTAAAATTGTAACAAAAGGGAATGGCTTGAGAAGCAAAACATAATTATTAATTGAAGAAAAACTAACAAACAAAATATACTTTTGACTGAAAATAGGCTTTGAGTTGCTATGACTTACATAGAAAACTTTTTCGAAGACCAAAAACACATGAATAAACATGCATGCTACTTTTGGTTATCCTGCTGATGATGCAGTGACACCAAGGGGATCAGGGAAACAACCTACCCTCATGAACTCATCTTACCAAATAAGAATGATATATTTAATAATAAACGGTGGCATGGTCGCTGTTTTAAACACATCGATAAGGTTTTCAAACTGAACTACTTGGTTAAGTTTATGTAACAAACCCACTTGGTTGAGGTTGGGAGGAAGATCAGGGTTTGGGTTGAAACATATATTATAATATGGTTATATAATAAATACTGAACAAAGTTATGTAGGTGATGTAGAACGTTATTTATTGAAGTTCATTTACAGCTTAACTTTAAATAAAAATGCTGCCACGATTAGTGGTCTACTGTTGATCCATCCACCCTAAATGGACTTTCTTATCCTTTATACTACATTGCCTCAGTTACTTCTTTCTGCTTGTCATATTAACTGTGGCCACTAGAGGTCCCTGCCTCACACAAACATAAAAATGGGTGGTAATAACCTCAGAATCCTGGCTAACAATTACAAGTTATCCGTTAATTATTATTCTTTGCTTGTATAACTACAAACATCGAATGAGACGGGCTTGATGGAAGTGAAGCCTAAAGAAACAAAGAGCACTTTAGCACAGTCTATTGACTTCCTGTAGTCAGAGCAGGCTGACAGTTTCTCTTTACTTTTCTTAAGGATGTGGCTATGAACAGATTATCCACACACACATCTAGGTTTATAGACTACACATCAGCACAAGTACAGGACAGGAGTGTAACGTCCTGTAGGTGCAGCAGTAGATCACACAGATCATCAGGACATTTAAACTTTTATTCCCTCTCTACATCACTGAACTCCCTCAGGACCACCATACTTCACTTGAACTCTCTTGAACTACAAGGCCAGGTTTCTGGGGCCACAATATGATTATATACAGATTATATTTTTCAGAAAGAAGATTTTTGATTTCCATAATTCTCCATAATCAAACAAAATCAGGGCTCCAGTCTTGTAAACAGTATTATTTTGGGAAGCTGTCAGTTTATGCATTCATGAACAGATTATTCCTTTTTTCTATTTGTACCCTTTTTGTAGCGTTATTGCATGCTTGCTAACATCAAACATCAAACTTAATTAAACATTAAAATAGGCAGAACTAAAACAGAGCCATTGATGCATGTTGTTATGCACAGAGAACATGACGTGCAGCCTTTTGAGAAGTGCTAATAAATACATATAAAATCATTGCAGCATGTTTAGGGAGCCATACAATCATACCGCTTTGCATTTCCCAGGCCACATTGGGACATTTTCTCCAGTTTGAACTCTCCTCTTCTTTATGAGACTTTCAGTTTATACCAAGGCAGGTAGGTATGTTTCTGAAGGATGAGAGAAGCTGTTTGAAGCGGCCATGACTGACGCCAGTCCTCACACAGTCACTGATAATTCAGTCGTCCCACTTCAACCCTTTTCACAGTTGTGCCTCTGGTTATGAAATGACCAAAGATGCGTTGGCCATTCATGGTTATCTCACCTCTACGTCTTCACCGTCATTCCTGCTCTTTCCATTTCATCTGCTCTCCCCTCCTTCCTCCTCTCATACGTAGTGATTAACCAAACCATTCTCCTCTCCTCGGTAATGTGTCTCAACAAGCAAGGAGGAAATGAGAGAATATTATCTCCGTCCTCCGCCGGCTTTGACGGCGCTCGTCGTTCAAATACACTCTTTCATCATCCGCTGACAACGCCGCGCTTCTGCTTTGTGCGTGTGCCGTAGTGTCACAGATAAGGAAAGGCTTGTCAGGGCAGCTCATGTGAATGCTGCCATTTGACACTGCAACACAATGAGTCAGCCACTGTAATACTGTCATACAAGTAAAGGGACAATGTGTTTATTTATCAATAATGTCTCATTCGTGCTGTACATCCTCCCAGATGTTGCTCACGGTAACGGCGGTAAAATCAGCGAGACACCTGAAGGCAAAGAAAACAAGTTTACAGATTCGATCACCAGCCAGTTGGAGCAAGAGGGCTGTGCGTCCACGTTTCTCTGCTGACGCCACTTCAGTAGTGGTCATTTTACTTACCTGGCAGATGGAAAATGGATGAGCACTTAATTTTAAGACACTCAGAGGACATCCCCATGCTCTGTGAAGATATTTTGTGATTGCATTTTCCCGTCTTACTATTGTAATGTTTCGACTGTCATAGCTCATGCACTTCATGTGAAAAAATTAAATATACATACATATATATTTTTTCTTCATAGATAAACATCTATTTATTCATTATAAAACTTAATGTTGAATGTGGGCGTCCAGTCCATTCAGACTTATTTACGTCACTGCTTATGGCTCAAACACTAGTGGTTTCCCTTATCTATCCTGGATGAGTCAATCGGACCGTTCTTGGAAGTAGATTGTGCCATATCTTCCTTCTGGTGCTGGCTCTTTATTCTGTTGGCTCCGAGTCTGGCCCATCTTCTGTAAACTCACTTTAGTTCTCAGAATTGATTTCCACATTGTCTTCCTCCTTTGACACACTCTTGTATTATTGGCTGGGAGGTTCTCAGAGCACACAGGCTTTTGCTCACATTGCTGGAAGACGATGCTGGTGGCTGCTCCACCACGTACGGCTCAGAAGCAAGGTTATTATAGTTAACAGAAACCAAATAATGGAAACTAGAATTGAAAAAAACATTTGCTTCAACTGAAATAAAAATAAAAACAAGAGTTTTTAATAAAACACAACTAACTGAAACTGTATTGTGTGGTTACAAAACTAACTAAAATTATAGTGAAAATGTTTTCATTTTCGTCTTTGTCAACGGTTTTCATACATAATCCATTGTTTCTATTTCTCCACTGCTGAGTGTGTGTATTCCTGCTTTGTGGGCTTCCAGGAGAAGCGCGATATGAAATGACCGTAGTGACACCATATTGGCTGTAAAGAGCAACTTCTCAGCTTTTAGAAAACATTGGACTTTTCTCGTTAGCACAAACCGTTTAGTTTTTATGGTAAAAGTGTCGCCGGCGCAACACTCAACAGTCTTCTATTCAACCATGATATTACAAATCAAAATTATTTTTTACACTACACACTACACACACAGAATACATGTAGGGAACACTGCATAATCCTTTTTGGTTGATATGAAACATATTTATTTAGTTCCAACTAAATGGCTGCTGGTTAGTGAACATGCAGGAACACATGTTAATATGTTTACTGAGACTGGGATGTTTACACTCCAACCAAAATGCAAAACACCCGGAACTGTAAGAGTTAATAACCTTATTGGGGCAGATTGATAAACCAAAGGAAATAAAGACAACATTTATTATGACCTCTTTGATGTCACACCCAACACAAAGCCCATTACAAAAAGACTAAAACTAACACTAAAACTAATACAAACTAAACTAAAACTAAGCATTTTCAAAAGAATAAAAACTAAACTAAAAGTAGCAAAGTCACTCTAAAAACTAACTGAATTTGAAAACAAAAATCACAAAGAAATTAAAACTAATGAATGTGTGTGAATGTGTTTCAATAGTTTACATTGCTGTGGTTCTTCTTTTCTTCTGTTAACAAAAAATAAAGATGGCTTCAGGTTAAAAATCATCATCTCCGGTAAACTAGAGTTGCCACTTCACGGTGTTATGCTTCCACCAACCAGCCAAGTTGCAGTTTATATTAATGTTTGGATTCATATGTAGCCATGACAGCAGACAATGCTTTAAATATGAATGTTGCTGCAAAGAAGAAACAAAGTTTAAAACGAAGATGCTTCACAGATCAAACAGACCAAACAATCACTGGTTTCTAAGTAGACACCCCAGATTGTTGTCACCATTTCAGTGTCCAACTAAATGTCTCCCTTGTTCCAGTGTTATGGCGTGAAATGAGCAGAAAAGTGGCTTTGCAGAACATAGTGACATTGTGAAGTTGACCTTTGACCTTTTGGGTTTTAAATTGCATCACTTCATTACTTAAGCCAATTAGTCTTTTGTGTGAAATACTGTAAAATTAGTCAATGAATTCTTGAGTTTGGGCCACATGTTTTTTTTATTTTTTTATCTCCAGTGACTTTTGACCATCAACTTCTAGTTCATCCGTAAATCCAAAGTGGATGTTTGTGACAAATTCGAAGAAATACCCTTCTGGCATTCCTGAGATTACATTCACAAGAAAGTTACAAATATGAGGTCACAGTAACCTTAATTAATCCTTTAGTTGTAGACATTTACTCCAAATTTCCAGAAATTCCAGATGTTTCAGAGAAAAATACCCCTGAAAAATGTAAACCCTAAGATAGGACAATTAGCTTAACAGGCATTTAGTAATACATTTCAAAGAGTCATTCTAACCAAAATATTATACAAAAAAAGTGTATGGTATCAGATAATGCAGGCACTTTTGGTTTAACCTGTTCACATTTTGAGGGATCTGTTAACATAGTCACCAAGGGCAATACTGAAAATATAGTGAGGAAAAGAGAAACTACTTTAATGAGCCTTCCCTCTTTTTTCTGTTATGCAGCTAATTTCTCATTAGCTACCTCCTCACTACAAACCTTTCTGCCACTCAGTTCGTTAAAAAAATCTTTGCTTCACAAGTTTTAGGAGTTCTTGTGTGTTAATAAACCATAATAGCTTCATTGTCCACCTAGAAATCAGGCTGCATGTTTCCTTAGAGAGGTTCAGTCTCATTTGTTTGAGCTGACGTGATGAATGAGCTCTCTGTGGATTTTGCAGTGAAAACCTCCAGGCTCTGGACCGTGCATTTCATACCAGCCGTTCTATGGTTTTTGAAAGCGCTAGGTATAGAGGCACCACCTCTCAGAGTAGCAGGTATAGCAGAGTATATAATACACGAGCTGAGGGGTGAGGTGAAAGTCACGGATGCAACCTGCAAAATAATTGACGATGTATTTGACAACGATTACGCCAGAGTGTCACTGTTGAGAGGTCTCACAAACTACTGGAAGGAGGGAACGGCAGGGGATGTGTAAACGAAATCTGCTAAAAAACTGTGTACTAAACAAAGGGACGTTGTTATTTAGAGTGTTGTGGTTAATTAGAGTGATGTGACAGGTTTTTTATTTTTTATTATTAGTTTTTTCTAGCATTTCTTGTTACTAGTAGTAGTGTGGTGTGTCAAAAAGTTTCTTTTTTTTCTTTTTAATTATTTACTGAATGCAGCTGTGTAATCAGGACTATACCCTTTTACTTTATTATTTTCTTCATAATGTTCTTGTGTGGCTGTGTGTGAATAAAAAAGATTGTTGCAATTACATTTGACTCATTTGTGTAACACGCTAGTCATGGAAAGTACACTGCAGAAAATATACGCTGATCACACCGTCCCGGCTGGTCTAGCCAGTGTGAAAAAACTCCGCGATGCAGCAGGAGAAGCGTTGGGGGTGAAACCAGATAAGCAGACAGTCAGGCGCTTTTTGCATGGCCAGTATGCTTACACACTGCATGCTAGAGCCGGCAAACATTTTCCTAGAAATAGAGTTCTTGTCAGCGGCATTGATAAACAGTTTCAGGCTGACCTAGTGGATATGGGTGAATATTCTACAGAAAACGACAATGTGCGTTATCTATTAACATGCATTGATGTATTTTCAAAATATGCCTGGGTTAGGTGTCTGAAGAATAAATCTGGGCAGACAGTTACAAATGCTTTTAAGAGTGTTTTGAGCGAGGGACGCATCCCTGTCAAACTTCAGACGGATGCAGGGACAGAGTTTTATAATAAACATTTTAAAAAATTAACGGAACAGTATAAAATAACACATTTTTCAACATCAAATGAGACTAAAGCTAGTGTTGTGGAGCGATTCAACAGAACGCTCAAAACACGTATGTGGAGGTATTTAACATCTGTTAATTCACGCAGATATATTGAAGTTGTTCAAGAATTGGTCACTGCTTATAACAAGTCTCATCATAGATCTATAAAGCATGCTCCAGCAGAGGTAAATAAAGATAATGAGAAAACAATATTTAACAACCTGTACAGAAGAAAACCGCAAAAGGCTGTGGTTTTTAAATTAAGCGTTGGCGATACAGTGAGAATATCAAAGCTGCGAGGCGTATTTAGAAAAGGTTACGAGCAGTCATTCACAGATGAATTTTTCACAATTAGCATTGAAGCAGGAAGCATTGAAGGGAACATTTTACGAAGCTGAGCTACAAAGAGTGATTATTTGTAAAAACAAAGAGTTTAAAGTTGAAAAAATATTGGGCAGAAAAAAATCTGGTCATAAAAAGCTAGCTCTTGTGAAGTGGCTCGGATGGCCGAAGAAATTCAACTCGTGGGTCTTGGAGGGTGATATTGTCGACATATCACAACGCAATAAAAACCCACGTAATGCTTCTGCTCACTCAGATGGTCGTTAGAGAGCGAGATGGACAAAAGAAACGGATTCTATGTCACATTGCCCAGCAATGCATCGGCACACGTCTACCCCAATAACAAAATATGGAATTACAGGACAAAACTGGCAAGATCTATTGTTCTGAACGAGCCGTATGAAGTGGGAATTATTGAAGTACAATTCCTAGAATTTGGACTAGTTTTCCCAAACAGGATGCAGAACTGGATGTTTATGATCCCAAATCACGCTGTGTTATACCTATTAACATTCCTGTGGGTTGTTATGATTATATACCGTACATATTAAAAGAAATTAATTCAAGATGTATTATGCATCCTATGATAAAGTCTTTGAATATGCAGTATGACAACATCACCAATCGGGTTTATGTATACGGTGTAGAAGGAACAAGGCTCGTTATAAGGGGAAGACTGGCAGAAATACTCGGTTTTAACCCTGGTGAAACGTTTACGATTTCATCATCAGAGGAGGAGAGAAATCAAAATAAAACTGCGGCATCGATATTAAAAGCAAGCGGTCCAAATGCTGCAGATATTCATGGCGGACGATACAATATATTCATATACACAGACATTGTAGATTATCAAGTTGTCGGTGACAGTTACGTTCCACTACTCAGGTGTATAAATATTGCCGACGAAGCACCCAGCATACCCATTTTATCATTTGACCGTCCACACTACGCACCCGTCTGTAAAGCAGCGATCGATGATATTGAGATTTCGTTAAAAAACGATCAAAATCAACACATACCGTTTGTGTACGGTAAAGTGATAGTGAAATTACACTTCAGACCGATAAAGCAGCGTTTCTAGGTGTGAAAGGGTTGGGGAAAAGCAGAAAAAAATGACACACATTCCATACAGGAGCGATGATAATCACTATATTTCATACTATGTAAACCAGGCTGGTGGGGATTTGCCAGGTTTCATCGGGGGGAGCACTCAGTATGGAAACGGCCTGGGGGGGATTTTTCGCAGTTTATTTAGATTTGCGGTACCGCTGTTGAAAAGAGGGTCCAGTATTGCCAAACCTCATTTAAAAACAGCAGCAACCAGTATTGTGGGAGATGTGGTATCGAACATTGCAAGAAATACAGTGGTGGGCAAGCAGGAGGGAAGCGGCCTGTTTACGTATAATTCTAGAGGTGTGAAAAGACCCCCCCGCGGAAGCTCGAGTAACAAGGCTTCTAAAAGCCGTAAATTGTCAACTAAAACAAGCAAAGTCGTCAGAAAGAAGTCGAACGCCAAAGGAGGAAGAGCTTCTGGCAAGCGCTCCAGGTCTATCTTACAGGATATATTTTAAACAACTATTACTTTTGTCACTTGCAAAAAGACATGGCTCTCATTCATAATCAGTCGGCGGAATGTGTGAAAACAGAACTGGATCTGTTTACAGTACCGTACACGCAGACATCCATAGAAAAATCCACATTTGTGGAAATTCCACCGGTTTCAGCTATAACAGACACAGGACCTATTGAGTTTTA
The DNA here is from genome assembly GCF_030273125.1 of Centropristis striata. Lineage (NCBI taxonomy): Eukaryota > Metazoa > Chordata > Actinopteri > Perciformes > Serranidae > Centropristis > Centropristis striata. Next base: position 26,333 of record NC_081523.1, read on the forward strand.
TGTATCGGCCAGTGGTGAGGATTACATCGATTTGAACGATACATACATACTTACAAAAGCCAAGATTACCAAGGCAGACGGGACAAATCTGGCTAACGATTCAGATGTGGGTTTTACAAACTATCCAGGATGTACGCTTTTCTCACAGGTTGATATAATGCTGGGAGATAGACTTATAACACAGTCTTCCAACACCTATCCATATCGCGGAATAATTGAGTGTTTAATCAATTATGGAAAAGATACACTAGATACACAGTTTAGCACCGCACTATTCTGTAAAGATACGTGTAAAGAAATGAACATCACGGCCATAGACGGTGATAACCTGGGCTTAGTAGCAAGAGGGGAATGCACCAAAAATAGTAGAATTGTGGAATTAATTGCGCCTATACACGCAGATTTGTTTTTTCAAGAAAAGCTGTTACTTAACGGGGTTGACCTATCTCTGAAGTTCATGCGATCGAAAGATGAGTTTTCTCTGATGACAGCAGGTCCAGAGCAGTACAGGGTCAAGATTATGGCAGCCAGCCTGTTTGTAAAAAAAGTTGCAGTCACGCCGACTGTCAGACTAGCACACAGCAGGGCGCTACAACACAGTAATGCAAAATACACAATAGATAGAACAGCTTTAAAAACGTTCTCCATTCCAGCTGGTACAAGAGTGTGCAACCAGGAAAATCTATACATTGGACAGATCCCAAAATTTGTGATAATCGGTTTTGTCGATAACGAGGGTTATACAGGCAGCTATACAAAAAATCCTTTTAATTTTGAACACTACGCCACAGAGTTTATCAGCGTGTATGCAGACGGGCAGTCCTATCCAGCTAAACCATTCCAACCTTATTTTCAAAGGGGGCAATACGTTAGTGAATATTATCAACTGACACAAGCCACTGGGAGACATCTAAAAGACAGGGCTCTTGCTATAACCCGTGAAGATTTTGGGAATGGGTACACATTATTTTGTTTTAATCTTGAACCAGACGGAGGGTGTGCGGGAAATGTGTCATTAATTAAAACTGGTAACGTCCGTCTGGAAGTGCGTTTTAGAGTACCGCTGCCTCGCACCGTTAACCTGATTTGTTACGCAGTTTTTGATTCAGTCATTGAGATATCAAACAGGAGACAGGTGCTTCTGGACTACTACTAAAAATAAAAAAACACCATGAACACTGTGGAGTTAACTAGTGTTATGGTAAAAATAGTTAAAGGTACACATTTTCTGGGTGTTATGGCTTGTGACGAGCTCCCGAAACAACCTGTGTGTAACTTACCCTGTATGATGATTGTAAACACAGACCCTTCTAATCAACCTGGTACACATTGGTTGGGAATTTACATCACAAAGGAACGACATGGATATTTCTTTGACAGCTTTGGCAACCCTCCAGACTACCTGAAATTTCCTACCGTGATAAACATGTTCCTCGAGAAAAATTGTGTGGAAATATTTTATTCCTGTAAACAGGTTCAGTGTTTTCTCTCAACAACCTGTGGTCAACAATGTGTGTTTTTCCTGTATCATGTGCAAAAGGGCATACCTTACGCCAGACTGATTAATAATGTGTATAACTCTAATCCTGTTTGTAATGATGCCATGGTCTGTCGTTTTGTTAACAAAATACAACCTGCAGCTGTATGTCACGAATATAATTTCCTGTGTGTACAATGTGGAAAATGACAATGTGTAACATCTATGAATTACAAATAAATTATACTCTGGAAACAGTTTATTGTCACAGAAAGAATATTTATTTAAAATGTATGATGAAAAAAAAATCACAATTTTATTCGCATGTACATTATACATTATGGATAAAGAAATATCACATTTTCACACATTCAATAGCATTATGGATAAAGAAAAAATACAGGTTGGATAAAAAGAGAAAAAATCTTCATCATGAAGACATATGTACAATTTGTAATGAAAAGATCAAAAATCCAGCCATGCAGCAGCAGTATTCATCCTGTGTGACTTAGACCTCCGTGATTTAGCACTCTTTGATTTAGCACTCCTGATAGGAGTACTGTATTGTGAAATCTCACGGGGTATAAAACTATCATTAAAGTCCGACACAGTCCCGTTTTTATAATCAGCAATGCTTCTCCGCACCTGTGTGTTTGGAATAACTGATAACGGCAAATTTAACCCGGCCAAGGTTTTTAAAAACATAGTCCATCCTATAGGTCTTGAAACATCAGACACATTGTGCGTGGCTGTCACACTTTTTATCAAATCAAATACATGAGTGCCCCTGATGGGTTGCTTATTAATAACGACGTTTCCCTGATCGGTCCATGTTATCACATCTGGTACACGTGACAGAGCTTCTAAAATGTGCTCTGCATTTTTTCTGCTCTTTTTCGGGATGTGCCTCAATACATCCTTCACAATAATGTCGTTTACAAGCGTCTCTCTATCAATCGAATCGTTATCAACTGTACCGGTAGTGTGGGGGACATCCTGATTACCATCTGTTACAGCATCACTCACAGAGGGAGGGAGTGGAGGTGTTACAGCATCACTCACAGAGGGAGGGAGTGGAGGTGTTACAGCATCACTCACAGAGGGAGGGAGTGGAAGTGTTACAGCATCACTCACAGAGGGAGGGAGTGGAAGTGTTACAGCATCACTCACAGAGGGAGGGAGTGGAAGTGTTACAGCATCACTCACAGAGGGAGGAAGTGGAAGTGTTACAGCATCACTCACAGAGGGAGGAAGTGGAAGTGTTACAGCATCACTCACAGAGGGAGGGAGTGAAAGTGTTACAGCATCACTCACAGAGGGAGGGAGTGGAAGTGTTACAGCATCACTCACAGAGGGAGGAAGTGGAAGTGTTACAGCATCACTCACAGAGGGAGGGAGTGGAGGTGTTACAGCATCACTCACAGAGGGAGGGAGTGGAAGTGTTAGAGCATCACTCACAGAGGGAGGGAGTGGAAGTGTTACAGCATCACTCACAGAGGGAGGGAGTGGAAGTGTTACAGCATCACTCACAGAGGGAGGGAGTGGAAGTGTTACAGCATCACTCACAGAGGGAGGGAGTGGAAGTGTTACAGCATCACTCACAGAGGGAGGGAGTGGAAGTGTTACAGCATCACTCACAGTGGGAGGTAGTGGAGGTGTTACAGCATCACTCACAGAGGGAGGGAGTGGAAGTGTTAAAGTAGACTTCTCACGCTCGTCCTGTCTCACCAGTGAGAGATATCTCTGTAAAATACCGGTATACCGTTTGGGTAATTGCAATACCTCAACCATGGCTTTGTCTAGAGTATTCTGTGCAACATGTCTGATGTCTCGTGGATTGTGCTGCTGTTGCTTTAATAAATCCAGCTGTTGTTGGGGGACCAAAAACATTTTATGCGTATGCTCCATATTACCTCCGGTTAATGAGACTCGCTATAAATGGTATTGCAGCTCCCAGTAATGGTAACAGAAAACCACCCCCCTGTTGATTAATGGTCTTCTTTTTCTTTAAGAGTTTGGTATTCTTGCTTGCAATCAGTCTGACCACCGATTTTTTCTTCTTCAACTGTTTGTACTGCAATTCTGTCAGCGGTATGTTGCCTCTTAATACATTGAGTGCTATTTCACATAAGGCGTTGATAAAGTCTGTCCCAGCATTGGTGATAATAACCTTACGCGTGCTAGGATTCGATTTATATATGAGTTCTAGCAGCGCTAGATTTCTCTGCATGCGTGACGACATTCTAATCCTTTATTTTTTTTTTCTCTTTTCTTTTGGAATATAAACAACCTGATTCTCTGACAGCAAATTAGATCTGAGCCATAAATGATCGGGAGTCTTGGCTTTATAATCTATAAGAAGATACCCGTATGGAATGCTGGTTGCATCATTAAATGCTTCTAAAAAATATTTGGCATGACCCGGAAACATTTGTCTACCTAAAAGTGAAATTTGATATTTGTCTCTCGGGTTATTAAACATTACAAGGTAGTTTGTGTTTAAACTAATGGTCCGACTGGATTTACCCTGGATGAATAAATTCTGCACTAGATAAATACAGCTTAAATTTCTATGGTGAACATATTTTGTAAATACGTTGTGAACCTCTATGTTGTTACTGGCGTCATTCATTAAATCATCTATAATGAGTAAGTTGATTTTGTCTGTGGGCAGTAGCTCGTCGTCACACAGCGAATCTGGCAATCCATCCACAAATTTGATATCCCTGATCCGTAGGAGTTGGTCATATAATGGTTGCCAACATGAGTAAATATAAACAATATTATCAATGTTATGTGAAATAATACCCGCTGCATTTTCAACAACATTCTTGACAAATACTGTCTTGCCACAGTTTGATGGACCGCTCACAACCAAACTAAAGGGATGCTGCAATCTGCCGTCAAACCCTGGATTTAATTTAAAGTCCATAATGCAACTGTCTGGTCTTGTCACACACCGCACGCAGTTTCTTAACAAATGCGTCATTTCTTCAGATGACACCTCATTTTTATCACATTTAATAATGTCAGATACACCTCCCACGAGAGTTCTTGTGTTCTAAATTTTGGGCCAAATCATTCCTTCTGATCAGCTTCAACAGCTCTAGGGTCGCCTCCACCCCCCCTTTTTCCCCATAATTCTTTAAGATTACATCTACTGTGTCCATCCTGTCTGCATTCCACAGCAGTGTCTTAGAGATTGCTGAAAAGCCTTCCAAGGCTCCGTCCTGTTGCAGATACCACTTCAATTTCTTGAACTCTTCATTTGAAAAATTGTCCAATGTTTCAAGCAGATCCACGGAGTTCGCCATGTTTTCTTCTCACTGAAATATCATTAAAGAATTTTTTTTTTTTTTTTTTTTTTAAAACATGTGGAGGTGGAGCCGCTAGAAATGATGATGTAATCTGACATAAAAAACAGTGATTTATTTTCAATAACCGTAAGGCAGTGTTGAATAATCAGGCAGCACCCTTCGCTTGTTATACACTACACGCACTTTTTTAACAACTCTGTCATTTTTAAGATGAAATTTTTTCTTATCATGCCTAATGGTGTCACAAAAAGGCAAAGTTCAGGCCTACAAAGGCCTGAACTTTGCCTTTCAGGGTGTCATGGGTGACAATATTTGCATTTGCAGCATTTAGTGTCACTCCTTTACATTTCACATGAGTCTCGCCCCGGAGTGTGTGATATGCATAGCATTTTGGACCCCCTGACACGAATTCTGTGATGTAATCGCCTCCGGGACCTGAGCCGTTTAACTCATCAGTCAGATCACCGAGATACGGCCCTGGGGTGGAATCCACTCACCTGGAAGCGATGTAAACACCACAGAGTCGGTGTCACAATACAAAACACGCTGCTGGAGTTTATCCAACAGCTCATACAGCATGAGCCGGGCGTACGCAGTTGTCATGGCACCAATAAACACATTCACATCCTTCACTCTGGACCCTCTAGCGTCTGCATGGCGCCACTGTACCATAGCCACATCGTCAGAGATGAAACAGAACTGCCTCACATCATAATGGTCACTAAACATCAGGGTTGTGAACCGGGCAGGATCTGTAATCAACTCACACGAAGGCATGTTGCCTCTCATACTGAACCGCCCCCACAGTGAATTCAGGAGTAACTTGTTACAGCTCCTGACCGCTTTGTTAACGCGGATCTTGGCAGGATCTAGCCTGCTTCCCTCCTTATCAAGATAGTCAGCAATATAGCTTTCCTGTTCCAGAGGGGTTTTCACGTGTGGGGGGTACCCCGAGGCCTCCTGTTTACATTTTAGAAATGTTTTGACATACTCCTTAAACAGTGTATCTGTCTTGTTTGGGAAATGCCATACTTCGTCAATGGAAACAATTTTGTAACATTTCTCAACTGCTTTCGCAAGCTCAAAGGATACCCATGTACCCGAGATCTGTCTGTCTGTGTCACTGTGGTGACACACAGAGGTCTGGTTCAGTGTTTCAGCGCATGCTCTACACAGTGGAAACATGAGCTTTCCATGACACCTGTAAGGTAGTACAGGGTGATATAACCCTTTTGGAGGTTGTACAGTGCATTTGACAAAGCCGAAATAATTTTCAACCCTGTCAAAGTCTCTGTAGATTATTTCAGGGTGGCCAATAGGGTAGTCTTTCTTAGACTGGACAGTAGTCGAAATCGAAATAATGGATTTTTTCACCATTATCAGCCTTGTGGTACAGCTTCATGGCGTTTGTACGTCCACCAAAGAGTGCATTTCTGGGGTCCAGACGCTCAGGCTTTCTGTATGAGGCTAAAAATGCCATGACATCATTGTTTGTTGCACTTAAAACCCTCCACTCACACTCCCACATAACAATCACGCGATCCATGCCATGATGCGTCTTGAGTGCAGTGATTTTTTCACAAAACGAGTGGTAAAGCTCTCCAAAGCTTGCTTTACACACAGGATTTGTATCACTCTGCACGTGACACTTCACACAGCCGTGGTAGAAACATCCTGCAAATTCATTTGCGGTATTTGTGGAGGCACTGTAGCCATCCACGAAGAACGAGCCCACCTGCTGTTCGCCGCCACGGAGTGCGTGCTGTATCAGAATGTCATCAGTGTGTGCCACATATTCCAGCCACTGAATAGACACATCTGAATATGTCTTATTCTGCGTAATGTAAGCACCATCGTACGTGAGCGCCAGTGTGTTTTTGGGCAGAAACAGTGTTTTGTAAACACCCATGCAGCTGGACGCCAGTGTTGTAAAAGCAAAGGCGTCCAGCTGCGTACGCTGTAGAAATGTCTCACGGTAAATGTTACATGCTTTACGCAGAACTTCAACATCGTTCACACAGTAACGGCGAATCTCTGTTTGGAAGTCGAATGTTCCTGTGCGGACCGTGTCATACCATGCATCGAATCTGGCTCTTTCACCATCGCTCATATTTTCATATCCATAATATTGAGGCGATGGATATGGGCCAATGTAAAATTCGTTGTCTCTGGTATTGAATTTGTGTGGAAAAAAGCCTTTTTCCATATCTTCAAAACCTAGAGCTGACGGAATTTTGGCCAAGCGCATGGGTAAGAAGCTGAATGAATCAAGCCACCGCTGTTGATAATGTGCATCGTGCATTAAAATCACTCTGCTCCCGCGCATCGTCACACTGGGGGTGATTCCACGTTTCACAAAATACTCCAGCACTATGTAGTTATCAAAGCCTGAGGCGTTGTGAGCTATGAATGTGTACCCCCTGAATTTTGGCCTTCTGTAGTGCTGTATGAAGGCAGAGACGCAATTACCAGTGTTGAAACAGAATTTGCTTCCGCTCATGTCCATAGCACACACAAAATTCGCTTCATGTCGACCATCATGGTATCTGGTCTCAAAATCGTAGATGATGTATTTTTCACTAAGTGTTTGTTTCTCTATGGGTTGTATGAAACATTGATGGGAAAGGTCCAATTTGGGCTCACGGCAGTGAGCGCACACAGCAGGTCTACAGGTGTGCGGGGATGTTTTTGTGCGCTTGTAGGTCTGACCACACAATTCACAGTATCTCATTGTCTCACAAAGAATCACACCGTGTGCATCTTCTAACTGTTTGTGTTTTTGATAACAGTGTTCAGATTTACATATGCGTTTACAGGCGTCACATTTGCGAGTCTTGCCGGGGTGTTGCTGACACAATGTAAAGCACACGTTGCACCTGTGTCTACAGTTGTGGACTAGCGGGGTGTTGTATGGCACATAGCAATATTTACAGACATAACTAGCCCCGAAAAAGCCAGTCGGATTTTCTATCAAATAATAATGATGATCGTGTAAATAAAGCCATGTTGTCTGTGCATGTGGTGTATCATGTGTTTGAAAACACTGCAGCTTTTTACGCCCTTCAGTGTGATGAAAAATTATAATCTTGATATTTAAATGCTTTTCAAATTTGCATACATCTTTAAAAAACACTGGAGTCATGTGATCGAGTCCTACAGCCGTATGCATGTGTCCGGCTCTTACTATTTTTCATGCTCGGACATTAATTTGTTTGTAGCGTGTGTGAGGCATAAACCGAAGCATAGACTGTTATCCACACTAGAATTGTTGGGGTTGTACAGGAATTTTCCCTTCTTTGATAGAATATCGTCATACAGCATGCTCCCCAGCTTGAGACGAGCTCCGCCACTCATATTCTGTGCCACGGAAACAACAAACTCTAACTCGTCATCTGCTAGGGAATCATCATTGCTCTGTATTGCCTGCATCATCTCTTCCATAAAGAGGTCTGCATTGTAGTCTGTGTCCGCATTCAAAACTGCCTGGACATCGCAGGCTAGAGATGGCCCTCGTAAAACCACGTTTAATGAGCTGCCCGGTTGTGAAACTTCTACAGCACGGTTAATAACTGTAGAGAGCATCTCTCTAATTCTGCCAGGGACCTCTTCAGGATTATTAAGACCCACATTTCTGAAATTGAGACTCTGACGCAGTTCCAGTGCATTAAAATTAGGAATCTCCCTGATGGTGACACCACCACCCCCACCCCCCTGCTGCTGCTGCTGCACGCCCCGAGTACACTCAGACACGCTTTCTACAGCACCCGACCCCTCTGCATCAATAGACGTATTCACACCTCTAGAACCAATGTTAGTTTTGTTTATAGCCCCTAATGATCTGGTTCCTGCGGGGGAGCAATGGGATGCGGATGGTGCAGGGTTGTTAACATTAACAACAGGTGATAAGGCTCCGGATTCTGGGTGTGAACAAAGGGCATCGGATGCTACAGTAGTGTTAATATTAACAGTACAGCATTCAGAGCCCGCGTGAGCGTTCAACTCTGTAATAGGTAGTTGTAAAACCTCCTCCGCACCACCGGTACAGCTGATACTTCTCCATTTGTCTTCCAAAATTGCGTCCCACTGATTAAGGACCTCAAAGTCAAATGGTGCATTACACTGATCCTGTTGATGACTGTGACTGATTGTAGAGACACCATTTCCGGCTTCTGCATGCGCACTATGAACAGAGCGGCTCGCTGTGATAGCGGGGGATGATAAAGCCGCTGATGCGCCACCTGCGCTATTAATTTTTCTCCACTTATCTTCCAAAATCTCATCCCACTGGTTAAAGACCTCAAAGTCAAACGGTACATCATGCTGCTCTTGCTGATGTTGATCGAGACTGATTACAGAGGCGTCTCTGATGGAATCATCAGCTGCAGCGGTGTTGCCAGATGTGATAAACGTATTTTTTATCATTTGCCACTTTTGCTCTAAGATGTTGTTGCACTGTTCAAGTATTCCAAAGTTGAATGAAGAGGCATTACTCTGGCCTTGCTGGGACTCGTTGTTATTAATAATAACATCAGAAATGCTGAGTCTAATTTTTTTATTGGGAGGAGCCATGATTTTAAAAACAACTACGATTGACCGGGTGTTAATCTGCTGTAAACACGCTCTATGTGTACGCTAAATTTAGATAGTGATTTCCCGATGGTGGTGAAGTTGCTTGATACCCCTGATTTGAAAGCTGACTCGGAATTAACCAAATGTTGAACAGTTGTCTCCAGCTGAGACAAACGGTCTCGAATTTGATCAAATCCCTCTTTTATTATATCCTGCAAAACAGACACCTCACGACCAATAGCCTCTGAACAGCAGCTATTTTTCTTTTCAGCCGATTTAACAGGTGATACAGTTTGCGTGAATTTTTCCAATTTAAAGGGTAAACTGTCACAGACCCCTTCTTCTAATAAAAGCAGGTCAGATAGAGCCAGCTCACAAAATGCTGTATTCTCCGGTAAAACACCCACTTCTTCAAAATCCTCAGATAAACCACCTGTGTTCACCTCCTCCTCAATCTCTTTAGAAGGAATTGATGTATCGGGGAATGTAACACCAAAGTCAAGCAGACTTAACCAGTCACACACAACAGTCTCGGGAACACTGTCCGCTAAATCTGCTAAATCTGCTAAACCATCAGCCTGTGTTTCCACATCTACACATTCGTTAATCAGTGTTTCCAAATCTACAGGTGCGCTTTCATCAATCACTGCCTCCACAGATACAGGTGCACATTCATTGGTTGTTGCTTCCACAGCTACAGGTGTACAGTCATTAAACAACACGCCATTACGGAACACACATTGTATATCACCTGTAGCGTATATATTCTGCGGGGCTGCTTGCTGCGATGAGATGACAGCGGCTAATTCTTCTTCCAGATACCGCGTCGACGCTTCTGTCTCAGTCACAGAGACTGTGTCGCCACCGTCTGTTCTACAAGAGTACAAGCACATACAAAAATAAATACTTTAAATCACATAGTAACATCACATATATATAGGATTATATGTATATATACACATGTATACTTCTTATACCTTGTATCTGCACGGTCCTGGATATTCAGCACTTTCTTTTTTTTCTCCTCTGGAGTAGTCACACTGTTGTCAAGCGCTCTCTCTGACGCGTCACCACACGCGGCCTCTAAGGTGCCCAAAAATGTTCTTCACCACACAAAAAAACAAACAAAAAAAGGTTAACAGCTTGTAATGGTTCCTGTCATACATTTTCTATTTATTTACAAACACACTCACCCCGTATCCGCTAGGGATGCCTCAAGTGCGTGTTTTGCGGCTCTTCTTGCCCTCAGAACTTTCAACGAGAGCGATCTTCTCGGTTTACTTTCTGGAAATATACATTTGAACAAATACACGGTTTCTAAAGAGATTTATCTAACCACATAGCCGATAGATGTAATGTATGACAAAAAAAGAGAAATACCCTTCACGGAACTATCCGGTGGAGAAACACTCTCAATAGCAAATTCCAGGTTAAGACTGTTGCCTGCCAAAGAATACTTTTTTAAAATAAAAAAAAGAAAGAAAAAATGAATAAATAAATAAATAAATAAATGTCCACTTACCGCTGGCATACACCATCTTTGATAGTGTAGACAAATACTCAGTCAGAACAATGGTGAAAAAAGTTAGAAGTTTTTCTTGCACAGCTTCGCAACACCAAAAGTCGGTAGCAGACAGAGCTAGCGAGAGGCCTCCAAAAAAAAGAAGATTTAAAAACTTCGGCATTCTTCACTGTTAGATATTATCGCAAATAGCGAAAGTACGCCCATATACGACCATATACGCACCTAACACACCCCTTTTTTAGACCACTCCTCCCATATGACACGCCCCCCCTGCGCGTGCATGAACCCACATGCACACTCATGCACGCGCACAATTCACATGCACGCGCAAATATACCATTAATATACTACTTACTGGAAATGGACTTTCCATGATATTCTAATTCATTGAGATGCACCCGTATTATAACTCAGTGTAGTTAAATAATAAAACATTTTGAATACCTTATTGTGTGTTTTTATAATAGGCCTTGCTTGAGGCCTTGGTGAGGGATCCCTTTGAGCCCCTGGAGCACTCCTCTCTGAAGGTGCTGACATTCAAGACAGCTATGCTGCTAGCATTGACCTCAGCTCAGAGAGTGTGTGAGCTGTCTGCCCTGTGGGTTCACCCCACTTGCTTGATGCTTCGTGGTGACACAGCGAGGCCACTCTCGGACCAAACCTCTCCTTTCTTCCCAAAAATCTAACGAGTTCTTTCAGGTTGAGGGCTAGAGAGAGACCCTGACATATGTACAGCTGCGTCATAGTCTACACCCTGTCCGTTTATACGGTTTTATACATGTTCTTCACCATTCCGTGGAAATATTTGATTTAAACAGTGGTTTTGTCTTGGACAAAGACTTTATTTCGGCAAATATGTCGGTGAGATAACACTTGTTACCAAATCACAGAAAAATATAGGAAAAGATAATATGAGACCACATATGGTGATATCCTAACTTAAGAAACACAGAAACCCAAGGTACTAGTGAACGACCACAGTTAAACATCATATGGTAGTAAAAAACAAAGAACAAAGCCTTCAGCAAGTTTAATGAGACAAAGTTGATGTAACTTTTCTGGTTTGACACGATGAGCAGAGCAAAAAGTAAACTGTAGAGACTCATCTCTCCATAGATCAGTGTTTGTCAGGATAAAAGGCCATTACTTCATTTATCTTTAACTTTTCAGTTTCAGAAAGTGATGACGATGATTGTGTGTCAAAGTGAGGAGGGAAGGGACAAAATCCACAGAGGGGAAAAGGAGGGGTGAAATTATGAGAATGTGAGAGAGGTAGATGATGAGACTCAGTTTTGTTCAGAGAGCTGCCAGAGCTGCAGATCTCTGAAGATGGAGGTTGGGGATGATTGGGTGCCCTGTTTCCCAGAATTCCCCAATATCACCTGCTGGATCCCACCGCCTGCTTTGGCTGAAACATTGCTCATTGACATTACACTGTACTCCATCTCTGTGCTCACTGCTTCCCTCAACCTGCTCATCATCATCTCAGTCTCCCACTTCAGGCAGAGATGAACTTTTTTGTTTCTCTTTACAGGTTTATTACTTTACACGTGTGAAGAACTGCTGTAGATTAAGAAGAATTGTCTTTGAACTGCTACTGAATAATGTTGCTCCTCTAACACTAGTCTTGTTTTCTGTATTCCTGACTGCACGTTAACACAAAAATCCTCTATATTGTAACTTATAACATCTGCACTCAGATATGTTCACTGTATGTGTTGCTGATCAGAAAACATACAATTGCATAAATCTGTTTTTATGAATAGTTGGAAGTTTTTTTGGTCATTTTGTTATGAGGAGTGTTTTGTAGAATGATGTTTTTCTCTTTTCCTCCAGGCAGCTATACACACCCACCAACATCCTCCTCCTCTCTCTGGCTGTCTCAGATTTCCTTGTGGGCCTCCTGGTGATGCCCGTAGAAACACTACAAACAGCACATTGCTGGTTTTTTGGTCACCTTTTGTGTTCTCTTCATAGGTTTGTGTCCAACATCACTAACTCTGCCTCAGTTGTAAACATGGTGCTCATATCAGTTGACCGCTATGTGGCTATTTGTGACCCTCTGCATTACACCACCAGAATCACTGTGAATAGAGTTAGAGTCTGTGTTTGTCTCTTATGGTTCTGTTCTGTTGTCTACAATAGTTATTACTTTAATTTACATCTTAATCAACAAGAAGAAGACATTTATTACTGCTATGGATATTGTGGAAGTTTAGCGGATAACACTGCCGCTGATCTTCAGCTTGTTTTAAACTTTATTGTTCCTGTTACCACAATCATAGTTTTATATACGAGAGTCTTTGTTGTGGCTGTGTCTCAAGCTCGTGCCATGCGCTCTCACATTACAGCTGTCACAAAGCAGAGTTCAGTGACTAAAACAGCAAAGAAATCTGAGCTGAAAGCAGCCAGGACTCTTGGTGTTTTGGTAGTTGTGTTTCTAATGTGTTTCATGCCAAATTACTTTGTAACTTTTGGAGGACATGAATCCATGAGCCTTTCAACTCAATACTTTATTATGTATCTGTACTTTTTTAACTCTTGTCTAAACCCTGTGGTTTATGCCTTGTTTTACCCCTGGTTCAGAAGAACAGTTAAACATATTGTTACTCTTCAGATCCTGCAGCCTGGCTCCTGTGAGGCCAACATACTGTAGAGAAGCTGTGGAAGGATGAGGAAAGGAAATTGGTGAGAAAAAAAAAGTATTTCTGTGTTTTCCCTCCCTGCTGATTTTTGTACAAAAGGACGTAGAAGTCAAATGATAAAATGTTGTTCACACTGAAAACTAAACAATGTGATGATATCTCTAATATGAGGTCTCTGTAATCTAACAGGTGTGACAAAAGGTTGGTGAAGATAAATTAATAAATTACAAAGTTTTGTACCTCCCGTTTCATGATTCATTCAAATCTGTAAAATACCTGACATTTGACCCAGTTCAAACCTTTAAAACATCTGAATAATCTGCTCATCTATCAGAAAAGCTCTTAATCTGTAGAAGGGCATGAAGTCAAGTGAACTGTTGACTCCTTGTTGACTATTCTTTCTCTCTGCAGGTCTGTCTGATAAGAGTAACATCTTTGGTGTGTTTGTGACAGTGAACATCTCAGTCAGGAGATATCCATTTCTGATGCTGTTTTATTTGAGCTTCACAGATCTTCTTCCTGCGTGGGATCTGCAAATGCTTTTTTGAGTGTATTACAGGACTGCCTGTCTGGGCTGCACAACTTATTCAAAAGAAAAAGTTATAAACATTATTCCCAAAGATGGTTTCTGTCATCTTAGGAATTTATATTAGGATGCACCACATTTTTGGGTGATATTGATAACCGATTTTAACATGCAATTACGGCAGATAACCAGTATTTACAGAATACAGAATACTTTCTATGATACTCATACTTTGTACATACTGTAAATTTGAAAAATAAATGTGCCAATATTAATGGCAAACAGACAGTAGTGTCTATTAAAGTGCAAACATGTTTTAAGTTTAGTAACTTGAAACTATTGGGTCAATAAAAAATATCAACTCATATTCAACACATTATCAAACTTAAGAATATGTATAACAGATAGTGTAGTCTGAACATACACATTCTGATGTTCTCTAAAGTAAATATCCCAAGCACTGAAACAGTGTTTCCACCAGGCGACCAGAAACAACACTCGATGCTAAGTGCAAAAAATCAAGTCCATTTCACGTTCCACATGTAACATTATTTAACATTGAAATGATGATTCTACCTATCTCTCTATCTGAGAATCTAGGCCTACTTCATAAGTGTCGGGGGGGGGTTTACAAAGAGAAGCATTTCTGCTTTCTCGCATAAGATTTTATTTCTCTCTTCATTGATAACATGAGCTGTTGAAAAGATGTTCACTGTCCATATGTACATGGAGCCCAGAGGTACTTGCGTGCCACATTGGCTACTGCAGGGAAGAGAGACATGTTGCTTTTCCAATACAGCAGTGGACTCTCATTCCTGGGAATTGTGGGTTCACTCTGATAGCCATGCATCTACAGGAATATATAGACAAGATATAACTAAACATGCCAAACAGTTCAGCAGGAATCAGGACATTGTAACATTCTCCTCTTTTTGTTGAACTCTGCTCTGAGCACATTAGCAGGGTACAGGTCAACCTCAAGAGAGCAGTGTAGCAATAAAAAAAAAGTGTTGTATCTTTGTCATTAAGTTAATCAGTTCATCATCCTGCAGCTTCTAGTAGTGTGCTCTTTGCGGCGTGCGCTCCGATTTTCTGTTCCAGCTGCTTTGTTTCAGAGCCACAACAGAAAGAACCACGTGTTCTGCCCCATACACACAGAGTAGACGCGTCTGATCCAGCAACACATCTCTTATCAATTCAAGGTTATGTCGGGAAAGAGTATGTCCCAAAATAAATGTATGGATACCTCACAACAGGGAACCAAAATGTGTAAGGTACATATTTTGAAAATCGGAGCGCACAGGATGTGGGGAATCCACAATGAATTCATGAACACATCAGAAGTGGTTTGGTGTTGATATCTATAAAAACAAGAGGCTATTACAAAATAAAAGGCTTAAATATTGTACACACTGAATAAAAGGAATTGAAAAGGTGTGTATTGAAAATAAAGGATGTGGGAAGTCCACAGTGAGTTCATGAACACATCAGAAGTCGTTTGGTGTTTATTAGATGAATTTCCAGTGAGTTATTAAAAATAGAAAAGAAAGACGTTGCACTTTTGCGACGGTCCCTAAGCACTCTGGCTGCCGTTGGGCACTAGGACGTATATTCGGCCCGGTTACTTTAATCTTTCGCCAGACTCGCTGATTTTGGGGAGTTGATCAAGCCTGTGAAATGTCAGTCTTAGTTTTCTGTACAAAATAAAACCATCCTGGGGGAAATTGGTGCGGTTTTCGTGACGCTATTCCAGTTAGAAGGCCGGAAAATAGGCGAATATCGCTCCTCCATTGCTCCTCTTCTTTCGTCAGTATCTCGGGATCTCGCAAAAGTATCTCAGGATCTCGCAAAAGTATCTCGGGATCTCGCAAAAGTATCTCGGGATCTCGCAAAAGTATCTCAGGATCTCGCAAAAGTATCTCGGGATCTCGCAAAAGTATCTCAGGATCTCGCAAAACTATCTCGGGATCTCGCAAAACTATCTCAGGATCTCGCAAAAGTATCTCGGGATCTCGCAAAAGTATCTCAGGATCTCGCAAAAGTATCTCGGGATCTCGCAACAGTCCGTCCTTTTTTTTTTTTCACCCATCATTTTTTTTTTTTTTCACCCATCTTTTTTTTCACCCCGTGTCCCCTGGGGGGCTCCGTAGCAATCAAAAATCAAATAATGAAAAATTGACTGGTTATTTTGTACGAAATGGAAAAACGGGCACCAGGAATGAATTTGATTTTAATATTTAATTGGTCGGGTTTACGTGACCCGGAAGTTTGACTGCGGTCAAGTGAGCCGTCACTCGCTCCTCCGTACTCAAACCAGCCGCCCCTATATAATTTAGTGCGCCCGTATTGTGATATTTACAGTAAATTCATTGAAACTGCTCCAAGCGAGCCGACATGAAGGATAAACACTTTACTGTCACTCTTTCTCACATTGAATGACTGAATACATAAGCTTAAGCAACATAAATATTGTTTATTTTTGTTCAAGTCCAACAGACCAGTGCAATTCACCTATGGCTAAGCCCCGCCCCCTCCACTCACTCGGACAAACTGTCAACATTCGGTGACGGGCGCTATGTCACCTTTGACAGTCAGAGAAATTTCACAGGAGGCAATTAATCACTTTTGGAGACAGAAAAATGAAATATCATCTGGAAGTCACCAAAAGGGCCTTCATTAACAGGTTAGAGGTTTTCACTCGTCTTTTCACCCCACTGACACCGCTCATTCTGCTGCTTGTTGTAAACAAACAGAGGTCGCTAAGCTAACACCTCCTGCAGCAGCAGCACATACACACTGTACTGCTACAGAGCTAACTGTTAGCCTGTTAGCACATACACACTGTACTGCTACAGAGCTAACTGTAGCTAACTGGCGCTAACGAGGTCGGCCGGCTCGTTAACAAGAGGCTCTTGTTAACGAGCCGGCCGACCTCGTTAGCGCTCGCTAAGACGGAGTCGCTGGATTTGATATTGATAGATATTGATTTCTTACGGCACACTTGTGTGCCACGGAACAGCGGTTGGGAATCACTGCCATAGGGAACCGGGTTACTGCTCCCATATTATTGGGCTATAGCTTGTGTCAGAGTTGCATGTACCCCATGCACACCGTTTGACCATTTTAAACTTAAAATCTCAACAAAAAACACATAAAAATGATTGAAAACGGACTAACTCCAATGCATTTCAATGGATGTGGAAGCAGAGAATGTCCGAGTGTATTGAGTTAGCTATGCGCACTGTGATTGGCTCATCGCGTTTGGGGGTGTGGCTTAACCATAGGTCCATTGTTGCCATTAAGTGTAGCAATAGCATATTTATAAATATAGTACATTTGATAAATCCAGGTAGCCTATAGGTAGGTAGACCTTCTGTAAACTAGAATACTTTGGTTTTTGAAGTAAAACACAATCCACGCTAGCTAGCACGCTAGCCGCTAGCTGCTATATGTTTAGCATTGAGGTGCTACTTGAGGCTGGATGTGCTGCTATGGTGATATGTGAATTCCTTGTTGCCTAGCAACACAACCATGCTCTTATGGACGCTTCCATGCGTTGGTTTTTAGTAACTAAATGTCCCATCATCCACGGGGCCAACCAAAGGTCTCATCAGCTTCTTCCTTCATGTTCACTGTGGTTTGTTGTTGTCTCAACTCATCAACGCTAGTTGGTGCTCCAGTATAATCGCTCCTCCTGAAACTCATTTTAACGCGTTAATTTTTGTGTAATTAATTAATCTTAACGTCAGATGAAAGATGGCGCCAGTGTGTGTGGCTGCCCGTCTGCTGCTCCTGCAATGTTTGGTGTTTCTGTTGTTTTTAACCATCGGCACTAAACAGATTGAGTCTCTGCTGGTGTATGATCGTTATGCCATTTTGTCTCTCCGGCAAAATGTCAAAGATCTTGTTGTGTTTGTTCGCGATGGACAAAATACTTTGCCCCCGCTCCTGGCGGGGATTCCGCCTCACCTGTTCCGGGTTTCGGCCTTACCTATACGGCGTAAGCGTCACCGTCGCCGCGGCAGACGCGGAGGTCGGCTGGTGAAGCTGAGGCTCCAGCTGACGCACTCTTCGTCCATTTCCCGGACAGGACTTGGATTATTCTCTCCTTTTGCTGTGCCCCGGCGCTTCTTGGATCCCGTTGACGCCTGCCTGGTACCTGTCATCGGCTCATCTGAGGGGCCCCGGCCCCACCGCCTCTGCCCCCTCCGGCTCTCTCAGCACGGGATAAACCACCGGCTCCTGAGGACGCTGCCTCGGGCTCCCCGATCCACCGGGCCACAAGCCCCGCCGGCTCCCACCAGGATCGGCTTGGTGAACGCCAGATCTCTGGCGAACAAAACTTTCATCCTGAGGGATTTCTTTAGCTCCCGTGGCCTGGATTTCCTCTGTGTGACGGAGACCTGGATCGGTACCGGTGAGTGCAGCGCTCTTGTTGAACTTTTACCTGCTGGCTGTTCATTCTTTAACTCCCCGCGGACATCAGGTCGTGGAGGAGGAACGGCGACTGTTTACAAAAATACCTTTAAATGTAAACAGCGCACCATCTCAACCTCATATTCCAGCTTTGAGGTGTCTTTATTTGAGGTGGGTCGTTCCGATCCGGTGCTGTGCGCCGTCATCTACCGGCCCCCCAAATACAACAAGGACTTTGTGAATGACTTTTCTGGTTTCCTGGCTGAGATTATGCCGAAATATGACTGTGCCCTTTTCCTTGGGGACTTTAATATTCACGTGTGCTGTCCTGAAAAGCCGCTGGTGAAGGATTTCCTGAGCCTTATTGACTCTTTTAATTTGGTGCAGTGTGTGTCTGGTCCCACACATGAGCATGGACACACTTTAGACCTCGTCCTTTCTCATGGTTTATCTGTGTCTAACTTGGAGATCTGTGACGATGTGTTTTCTGACCATTTGCCTGTACTGTTTGAAGTCGCTTTTTCCTGTGCTGAATTTAAATCCGGCGCTCTTGTTCAGAAACGTCGGATTTTTAACTCTTGCACTGCCGGTCATTTCTCTGTGGCTTTTGACCAGCTCTGTGTGCCTCCTGTCTCTGCTGACACTGAGGAGCTCAGCTCCTGGTTTCACTCCTCCTGCAGGACCATACTGGACTCTGTGGCTCCATTAAAAACTGTGCAGCCTAAAGCTAAATCTGAGCCCTGGTTTAACGACAGAACCCGTGAAGCTAGGCGGGAGTGCCGCAGAGCTGAACGGAAGTGGAAGAAGGACAAGCTGCAGGTTTCCTTCCATATCCTTAAAGACTGTTGGCGCCGCTACCAGAGCACCGTTAAAGAGACTAAAAGAGAATACCTGGCAAACATCATTGAGACCAACCACCACAACCCGCGTGTGTTATTCAAAACCATTGACTCTGTTCTAAATGCTCCACAGCCTGTCAGCTTGGAGACATCTCCTGAAATGTGTAATAACTTCCTGCACTTTTTTATTGACAAGGTTGCTACTGCTAGGTCCCTCATCTCTGCTCCTACATCTGACCCCTCAGTCACTGCTCCTTGTTCTGCAGCTTTTGATGGTTTTGAGCCAGTGTCTCTGTCTTTTTTAGAGGATCTGGTTGGCCATATTAAGCCATCAGGTTCTCCCTGTGATGCTGTCTCCCCACGTTTCTTCAAAGAGGTTTTCCCCAGTATAGGGCAGTCTGTATTAAATGTAATTAACAGTAGTCTGTCTACTGGTCGTGTTCCTCAAGGTTTTAAACATGCAGTGGTGCAGCCCCTACTTAAGAAACCTGGCCTAGATCGCAGCGTGCTGGCCAATTTTAGGCCTATCTCCAAGCTGCCCTTTATCTCTAAGGTCTTGGAGAAGGTTGTATACGGTCAGTTACAGTCTTTTCTTGATGTACATGGTGTCCTGGAGGTGTTTCAATCTGGTTTTAAAACTATGCATAGCACAGAGTCAGCTCTACTCAGAGTTTTTAACGACATCCTCCTGGCTAATGACTCCGGTGACCATGTAATTCTTGTTCTGTTGGACCTGACTGCAGCGTTTGACACCGTGGACCATAGCATCCTAGTGGCTCGGTTACGCCACCTAGTGGGCATCTCTGGTACTGCGCTAGAGTGGTTCAAGTCATATCTGACCGACAGAAGTTTAACTGTCAGCCTTGGTACCTCGGAGTCCAGCCCCGCTCCACTGCTGTATGGGGTTCCACAGGGGTCGATTTTAGGCCCCCTGCTTTTTTCTTTGTATTTACTGCCTTTGGGCTCCATATTGAGAAAGCACGGCATCCCTTTCCATTGCTACGCTGACGACAGTCAGATCTATGTGCCACTGAAGAAAAAAGATGCTTTCTCCCTCACACCGCACCTGTCATGTCTCAAAGACATCAAGGCCTGGATGGCCTTGAACTTTTTAAATTTTAACGAGAAGAAAACAGAAGTGATAGTGTTTGGCCCTAGTGGCTCTTGTGTGACCCCTCCTTTTGACTTGGGCCCTCTGGCAGATTTTATAAGACCAACTGTGTCAAATTTAGGTTTTAAGATGGACAGTGATTTTAAATTAGATCGTCAGATTAGCGCTGCTGTGAGGTCAAGCTTTTTCCACATCAGGCAGCTGGCTAAGGTGAAGCCTTTTCTCACACACAAGCACTTTGAAACAGTAATCCAGCCTTCGTTACATCTGGGCTGGATTACTGTAACTCTCTGTACCTTGGAGTCAGCCAGTCCTCCCTCGCACGGCTCCAGTTAGTGCAAAACGCGGCTGCTCGCCTCTTAACTGGAGTTCTTAAGAGGGAGCACATAACTCCCATCCTGGCCTCCCTCCACTGGCTGCCTGTGCATTTTAGAGTCCATTTTAAGATTCTTTTATTTGTTTTTAAATCTTTAAATGGTCTCGCCCCACTGTACCTCTCTGAGCTCCTCCACCCCTACTCTCCTGCTCGGTGCCTCAGGTCAGCTGATCTGCTGCTCCTGGAGGTACCGAGGTCTAAACGGAAGCTCAGAGGGGACAGAGCTTTTTCTGTTGCAGCCCCCAAACTATGGAATGAGCTGCCTTTACACATCAGACAAGCCTCCTCACTGTCCATTTTTAAAAGTCATCTTAAAACCTATTTTTATTCCTTGGCTTTTAACCACGCATGAGACTCTGCTCTTGTTTTTAGTGTTTTATGGTTTGCTTTTATTTATTGTTTTTTAAATTGTCTTTTAAAAAGCAATAAATCTATTTATTTCAGTGTTTATTTCCTGTTTTATTTATTTTATTGTCTCTTGTTCTGTTTGTTTATGTACAGCACTTTGTTGCGGCTGTTGTTGTTTTAAAGTGCTTTACAAATAAAGTTGAGTTGAGTTGAGTTGAGTTAACGCGTTAAAGTCCTGGCCCTAGTATAAAGTAATATTTTTTTTGAAAGAATGAAAAATGTCAATAGTTAGTGTGATAAAGTCACAATCAGGTGCACAGTCAGCCTTAAATTACAAGACAGATGCTGTATAAGGTTCATCTCTTGCTTTCTATGAAGATCTGAAAATTATTCCAATCTTCTGACTCTGTCGCTGCGTTAAAAATGATGACAGTGTTATTTGACCAGTGTATGTATGACTGACTGTGTTTGCAGGAGAATGTTCATTTCATCATGGCGGACATGATGCTGGAGGTGTGAAGTGGACTCTGAGCTCTGATCAGAGGACTTCAATCAAGGAAACATGCTGCAACATGTGCACACACAGACACACAAGGTCAACACAGGACACACCAGCACATGAACAGAGACTTATTTTGGAAGAGATGGCATTAGATGGGTTACGGGAAGGAGACGAGCCGGCGGAGGCAGTGAGATGCTTTGGACAATGATCTGCTGGGAAATGTTCATGTTGATGTTCCTTTGACATGTACCACCTAACTAAGCACTGTTCCAGACCAAGTACACACCTTCATGGAAACACTTTCCCTTAATGGCAGTGGCATCTTTCAGCAGGATAATGAGCCCTGACTCACTGCAAAAATGGTACAGAAATGTACTGTACAATCAAGCATATCGTCACACTGTTAAAATAATCGCCTAAGTCATTTTTTGTCAAAATAGTTTTTTTGCCTAAATCATCTCCTCATAGCCACCTATGGTAAAATCGCCTACATCCTCAGTTAATCAGATCAAGTGATTTTACCCCTTTAAGATAGTGGCCTATGTCAAGTGTGTGACTTAAGTGGATTTATTATGGTTAAGACAAAAATAAAATGTGACTTAGGCGATTGTATTAGTTTTCTAAGATGGAGCCTACCTTTGCACAACTAATTTCCATGCTTCAGAGTGCGCCCCCAATCAGTAAGTGATGACATTTTTAGCTATAATATACATTTACTTCTTATTAATAAAGGCTAGGCTATGAATATTGCAAAGTTGTTTAGTCTTATTATTGAGTTTTTTTAGTCAGCTAAGTCCATAAAGCTAGCATTAGCAATGTATGGAAATGCTCTACAAGTTGAGGCTGTTAAAATGTTAACTATTTTCTGTCTTTTCAATCATTTCTGCCACTTTGAAAATCCATGTAGCTTAATCCAACTGATCTCATTGTGACCATACACAAAATGCTGAAATGTTTTCTTTTTTCCTTTTTTGTAGATGATGACAATCAGGTCTCATCTACTGATGAAAATGTGATCAGCATTGAACCAATGCATGTAGCAATGCAAGATCCTGGTTTTGATGCAGTACCCATTGATGTTGCCATGCAGACAGGTTGTGAAGAGGACACATCTGATAATGATAATGTCATTGCTGATCAAAATTATTCCCCATCCTGTTATGGGTCTGAAAATGAAGATGTGGTGGCAAAAACTCCAGAACAGCAGGATGAAGATAATGTAAACAAAACGAAGATTAAAAAAAAACTTAGTCCAGGAACATGGAAACAAAATGAATCCAGGCAGAAACGTCTCAAAGGAATGTCATACAAGACCAAAGATGGTAAAGAGATGTGTGGGAAGAACTGCCACAGAGGGTACAGGTGCCAAATAAGCCAATGAAATGGACCAGAATGTTTCAACGTGCTTTGCCAATCAAGGAGAAGAAGTTCCAGGCCCTCCAGTCAATGAAACACGTCATACCCGTGGAGTGTCATCACTTCTTTGACAATTTTCCACATTCATAGTCATCAGATAAGAACCCAGCAAAGAAGAGCTAGAGGGAGATTGTTTAGTTATCAGTTTAGTTTATCAGTGTTTTATTGTTGACACTAATATTGGTAACACTTTACTCTAAGGTGTTTACATAAGAGTGACATGAGCGTGTCATAAACATGACAGGGGATGTGTCATGAACATTAGGATTAAAACGCTGTGGAGACGTGCTGCTGCTGTAACGCGTCCGGTGGAAATCCCCAGTAACAGTTGCAAATAAGTAGGGGGATGTATTACAAATCCAATATAGTTAAATAATAAAACCTGTGGGTACACCCCAGTTGCTTGATGCTTCATGATGACACAGCGGGGCTACTGTCAGTCCAAACCCCCCCTTTTATACCCAAAAACCTAAGGAGTCCTTTCAGGTCGAGGGGTTGGTTGCTCTTGGTCCTCCACCCCAGTACAGGGACAGGTAGTAAAATTATGTCTGCTTGCCCTATTTGTGTGCTGGAATGTTATGTTGGCAGAGAGAGCCCCAACCAAGTAAGGCCTTGCAGGATGGCTTTCCAAGTGCATCTCCCAAGCCTATCAGTGGGCATGGAGAGACCCACACACTTTGTAAATATTTAATTTAAACAGTGGTATATTAAGAATTTATCGTGCCAAATACATCTGTGAAATAGCACTTACACATTTAAAGATACAACCTGCTGCTGGACAACAGGTCAAAGAATAATGCTTTTGAGACCACATAGGGAATATCCTAACTTAAGAAAAAACAAAACCCAAAGTACCACTGAACAACAACTGTGAAACCCCATATGGCACTAAAAAGAAAAACAGATGAAAAATATGTAGTCTTCAGCAAGTTTAATGAAAGAAAGGAAATACTGAGCAGAGCTAAAGGTAAAGTGGTATTGTAGAAACTCATCTCCCAATAGATCAGTGTTTGTCAGGATGAACGGCTGTTTACTTAATTTACCTGAGTATTGTTGCCATTGGCAGACCCATAACAAACAAGCACATCTGCTTGCACACACACACACACACACACACACACACACACACACACACACACACACACACACACACACACACACAGGTCCCATTAGATTCAATCTGCCTGTGAACAATGTTTTTCAGCCCATTAGTTGCTCCTGATGGCGGTGTACTGAACCCCTGTAGACAAAAACTTTGTTCACACCTGCATAGATTAGTCACATGACGACATTTTAACCTCGGAGGTACCACTGCCATCAGAGGTGTTAAGAAAAACAAGGTTCAGCATAAACACATGATGCAGACAACACACGTCAATACCTGATGCAATTATTACTATACAGTTTGGGGTTTTTTTCTGTTTCATTTTGTCTGTCATTACGTTTCATGATTGTTTGTTCAGAGTTCAATAATTATTAAAAAAATAGTAATTTGTTAACATTTAATTAAATTATAATGTGAGGGGGTCGCTTCCAGCCACAAATCACCAGAGAATTGTCAGCCTAATCTGCAGCTTACCTCAGAAAGTGTTCAACTCAGTGTTTTAGCTCTAGGGCCCACAACTTTAATGTTTTTATTCCACTCTCATAGCTCTCATCAGCATCTTTTCAGGACTGTCTAACATCCCACCATATCACACCTACCATACAGACACAATTATAGATGAGCACATAATGTAGCCAAGAATTTAGCAGCTAAAGAGCCAGATATTTACTTTCTGTAAGTCTTGGAGACAATAGAAAAAATAAAGAAATCTGGACCTAAACTCATCAGATGTGCACATAGTAAGACTATCTCATATTTACGTCATATTTCATATGAACAGGGAATGACCGCCCTGCTTGTCAAGTACCAGTAATTTCTTTAATAGACACCGGCTTGCCCAGCCACGCCTGATACCTATCAAGCACCTGTGTCGGCATGCAATCAGTGATGTTTGATCTCCACCTGAGTCAGGATGCAGTGTGTGTGTGTGACAATCTTGGATATTTTGAATGCTAGAGAGTGTATGGGGAGCCACATTGTATCCATTTACCGGTAACAAAGCTGCAAGTTGGACGTCTGTCTACAGGCAGCCTCCCTGGATTGCTGTACCCTTTCAATGTGTTTGTTTCTTCCCTGTCTCTGGTAATCCCAGTGACGGTGCTTCTGTTCGAGAGAGCTTCCTGGTTATGGTGGCAGATTTCCTTTACCGGCATATTGCTTGCGGTGTGCAAGGTAATGCATGCGGTGGGATGCTAACGCAGGTGAAAGCCGGCTAGCAGTGATGAAGTTACAGGCTTGTCGAGGTGTTTCTCCCTGTCCATCTCCTCCAGTCCCGGGGGTTGTGTTCCCAGCATTAGCATATTGCTCACAGCTTTGTTTGAGTTTGTTTGAGTTAACGTGCTGTGCGGGGCACCCGTGCTGAGCACAGACATAAAGTCGGCTAACAGAGGGCAAGAACATACTTCTCCAAGCTGCCTGTAACAGAGAGAAAAGCGGTTATGGTGGCTGGCATCCTTTTCTGGTATATTGCGAGCAGGGCGCGAGCTAACGCATGCGGTGCGATGCTAGACGAAAGTCGGCTAGCGGTGATGAAGTTACAGCCATGTCAAGGTGCATGTTCCCTCTGGTCCTGACGGTGTCCCATTCTCCAACCTGCCGGTGTTCCTATAACGTGACTCTGTGCTGAGCGCAGACCTTGAAGGAATAAGAGAAGAGAGTGAATGGAGGTTGATTTTCTCCGGTCCCGGTGGCTGCGTTCCCGGCATATCGTATCGCTCACGGCGTGGGCTAATGCACGGTGCGGGCAACCCATGCTGATCGCTGAAATAAAGTTGGCAATAAAGTTGTGTGCTTTATCGGTATCTTTGGGGTGTAGCTGGGCAAGCCGGTGTGTCTTAAAGAAATTACCACATACCCTGACAAGCAGGGGGGTCATTCCCCATACATACGATATATATAACGGAGTGGAGAGAGAGTCTCTCTACTCAGAACAACTGTCCATTTCGGTACGCAGAAGACACGGTTTATACCTGGTTTGGTTCTGTGGAAAAAACACAAGCAGTTGTATCAGTTTGTTTCTCTTTGTTTTGGACTGCCAGACACAATCCTCATACTGGGTACTGAAGGAACATTTTGCCCACAGACAACTTTGGTAAACTAATTTCATTATAAAAAATATGACATGAGACATAGCTTGTCTGAGGCTGCAGTCACACATTGGTAAACATCCGCTTCCCATTCACTTCCATTCTACGCAGGCAAATAAAACATTTGCATGCGGTTGAAAAACAAATTGGCGTCTTTGCTTTGCGTGCAAGAGTTAGACCGTCATGAACTCTGACAAGAGATTTTTGCAGCCTCAACCAACAACAAAGAAGTGTGTGTGTGGGTGTAGTTTACCCCACTTGGACTGCAAACCAGCACACTGATATCCATGTGTCACAGCCTGCACTGCCGAGATTTCAGCTTGGCAGGTGACGGTCACTCACTCAAAGGTCACTGTGACCTCACATCAGTCCAATACTTGCGAATGTGATATCTTAGAAATACCTTGAGGGTATTAAAAAAAACAAAAAATGGCAAAAACTTCACCTTAGACTCAAGTTGAACCGTTAAGATTTTGGTGGACACAGTCCTGTTATTTTCATTTTAAAAAAACTACTTCTTTAAAGTTAGAGAAAAAAGTTCCTGGTATATCGTTATCAAAAATAGTCAGCTACCATTTCATCACTGATTGGATTGTGGACCACGGTTTCCAAGCCTAGTGTTGGCATTGTTTCCTTCACCATCTTGGTCTTCATGGCAGAAGAGGATGGAGCTTAGTTAGCAGATATAGAGTACAGTTTTGTTTAAATACAGTTTGCTAGCTAGCATGGTTAACATGGTACATAACTGTACAGCTGACTCTTAAGAGTGTCTTTTAGTAAGCCAAATACTGAAGAAAACATTTTGGGTGATTCTAATGCTGCTTTATTATGTAAGTGAAAACAATCTTTAAAACCAAAGTTTCAAGAACAAAATACAGACAACCTCCAAACGGTAAAGATGGAGGTAACGACCTGTCAATCTCAAGTTAGCCTTGCCCGAAAGCATACCTTGTGAACTTGGGCCTTTTCCTCGATAATAATATTTGTTATTATTGCTACTGCTACACTTCTGTCATTTCCAATATTTTATACTCACTAATACTATCTATATATATAGATATGCTAATATGATCTCTTAGGTCAAACACACTAACATCTTCTGTCTGTTCCACATACCCGTTTGAAAACACATGGTGATCCATCATTTGAATATGTGGCACCAAACTTTCTGCCTCTCCCCCTACGGTCTGCTATTTCTGTGGACTCTTTTCAAACACCTTAAGACCTATCTTTTTAGACAGGCATTCGGATGACCACCATGCATTGCACATATTATTTTATAATTATTATGTGTTTAAATTGTGTTTTAACCATGTTTTAATTGCCTTATGTCCCCCTATCTTATTTCTTTATTTTTATCTTCTGTAAAGCACTTTGTGATTTTATCTGTGAAAAGTGCTTTATAAATACATTTTACTTACTTACTTACTATGACTATTATTATGATTATTAATATTCCCTCTGTTATTGCTGCCACAAATACTGTTACAACTGCTGTTTTTTTTTATTTATTTTTGTCACAACTGAACGTGGACCCGAACCCAAATGCACGACTCAGACAAAGTTTACAAATAAACTATCCTTTATTTAGGAAAAAGTAACAAAGAAAAATCGCTCTTGCTGAGGAAAATCAAAAAACTACACGAGAAAACAAAGATCACTCACTGAGGGGAACAACAACAAAAAATCACTCAAGAGAGGAAAAACACGAAGGCTACAAAGTATCAAAATAACATGAAGCAAAGTGTCAAAAATACAAAACCTGACGTGGACAAGATTCAAGGAAATGGCTGGCGTGGGTCTTACTGTTTCACGAGACAAGACGAACTGGCACAGGACAAGGGGGAACACAGGCTATATATACACACACACAAGGTAATGGGGAACAGGTGGGAACAATCAGGGCGGGGCAGACAATCAGACTGGTGACACACGAGGAAGGGCAAGTGACCTGAAACGAGAGGAGAGTTAATTTCCAAAATAAAACAGGAAGCCACGAGACAACATGGACACAGGACAAAACATATAACTTAACACAATTTCTTGGACATGACAGTACCCCCCCCTCTAGGGACGGCTCCTGACGGACCAGGCAACTGAGGGTGACGATTGTAAAAGTCCTTGATGAGGTCAGGGTCCACAATGAAGCTTGCGGGGACCCACGATCGTTCCTCCGGCCCATAGCCCTCCCAGTCCACCAGGAATTGCCTGCCCCGGCCCCTGTTGCGCACTGCCAGGAGGGCCTTGACGGAGTAGACGGGGCCACCATCGACCATCCGGGGGGGTGGAGGGGGTACCGCTGCAGGGACCATGGAGCTCTCCTTGACTGGTTTCACCCGGCTGACGTGGAAGGTGGGGTGGACTCTCAGGGACCGGGGCAGACGTAGACGAACCGAGGGGGGACAGATGACCTTGGACACTGGATATGGACCGATGAACCGTGGAGCCAGTTTCCTGGAGGCAACATGGAGGGGCAAGTCCCGCGTAGAAAGCCAGACCTTCTGGCCAGGCTCGTATGCTGGGGCAGGTCGGCGCCTCCGATCAGCAGCCCTCTTCATGCTGTCCACACTGCGAAGGAGAACCTTGCGGGCGGCTGCCCAGATGCGGTGGCAGCGCCTGACCATAGCATGGGCCGATGGGACCGTGATCTCCCTTTCCACCTCAGAGAAGACCGGGGGCTGGTAGCCGAAGACACATTGGAATGGTGACATGCCGGTGGCCGAGGTAGGGAGTGAATTGTGGGCATATTCCACCCACACCAGATTCTTGCTCCAGGAAGATGGGTTCTGCGACACCAGGCATCGAAGGCATGTCTCCAGCTCCTGGTTTAAACGTTCTGTTTGGCCGTTCGATTCCGGGTGATACCCAGAGGTGAGGCTGGTGGTAGCTCCGATGAGCTTGCAGAATTCTTTCCAGAATCTGGAGATGAACTGGGGCCCCCGGTCTGAAACAACATCCTTGGGAAATCCATGGATACGAAACACATGAGTCATCAGAATTTCAGCTGTTTCCTTGGCAGAAGGCAGCTTGGGCAAGGCAATAAAATGAGTCATTTTAGAAAATCGGTCCACCACTGTGAGGACAGTGGTGTTACCTTCTGAGACGGGGAGCCCCGTGACGAAGTCGAGGGAGATCTCAGCCCAGGGACGAGTAGGAACCGGGAGTGGCTGCAGCAACCCCATCCGTGCTCTGGATGAGGTCTTGTTGCGGGCGCAGATGGAACACGCCTCCACATACTCCCGAACCTCTCGCTCCATGGAGGGCCACCAGAACCTCTGGGAGATGACGTGCATGGTTCTTTTGACTCCTGGATGGCAGGTGAGCAGCGAGCCCAATGGATCACCTGTGGATGCATGTTAACAGGGACAAACAAGCGATTCGCCGGACAACCATCAGATGTTGGATTCTCACCATTAGCTCGCTTCACCTCAGATTCTATTTGCCAACTCACCGCTCCTACCACACAGTTCAGTGGTCGGATGGGTTCAGGTTCCTTGGCAGGAGGCTCGGGTTCGAACAGACGAGACAAGGCGTCAGGCTTGGTGTTCTGGGAACCCGGCCTGTAGGACAACACAAAGTTAAAACGGTTAAAAAACAATGTCCACCTGGCTTTACGTGAGTTCAGTCTTTTAGCTTTGCGAATATATTCCAGATTCTTATGATCTGTCCAAACAATGAAAGGGTGTTGCGCACCCTCTAGCCAATGTCTCCACTCTTCCAAGGCTATTTTAACAGCCAAGAACTCACGGTTACCGACGTCATAGTTTCTCTCTGCCGGCGAGAGCTTCCGGGACAGGAAGGCACAGGGGTGAAGCTTGTTGTCCTTTTCGGAGCGCTGAGAGAGTACAGCTCCCACCCCATTATTGGAGGCGTCCACCTCCACCACGAACTGCCGGCTGGGATCAGGAACCGTGAGGATGGGGGCGGTAGTGAACCGGGCTTTGAGCTGCTGAAAGGCCTCCTCAGCTTGAGGGGACCACAGGAAAGGAGTCAGTGGAGATGTGAGTACATGGAGGGGTGCAGCTATGACGCTGAAGTTTCTGATAAACCGTCTGTAAAAGTTAGCAAATCCCAAGAATTGCTGAACCTTCTTACGGCTATCAGGTGTAGGCCACTGAGCCACAGCGCTAACTTTTGCCGGATCCATTTGCATCTCTCCAGGGGCTATGATGAAGCCAAGGAAAGATGTGGTGTTGGCATGGAACTCGCTTTTTTCAGCTTTAACATACAATTGGTTCTCCAGCAGCCGCTGCAGAACCTGACGCACATGGCGAACATGAGAATTTGAGTCTGGGGAAAAGATCAAGATATCATCTAGGTAAACATAGACAAAGTGGTTCAGGACGTCTCTGAGTACATTATTAATCATGGCTTGGAAGACAGCCGGAGCGTTAGTCAATCCAAATGGCATAATCAAGTATTCGTAATGACCACTAGGTGTGTTAAAGCCAGTCTTCCATTCATCATCATCTCGGATGCGAACCAGGTGGTAGGCGTTTCTCAGGTCTAATTTGGTAAAGATCTTGGCCTGTTGAAGCTGATCAAAAGCGGATGACATGAGTGGCAGAGGGTACCGATTTTTAATGGTAATCTCATTGAGGGGCCCATAGTCAATGCATGGCCGGAGAGACCCATCTTTTTTACCCACAAAAAAGAAGCCTGCCCCAGCTGGAGATGAAGAAGGCCGAATGAGGCCAGCTTTTAATGAGGACTCAATATATTCAGTCATGGCCTTCATCTCAGGGCCAGAGATAGAATATAATCTACCCTTAGGAATTGGGGCCCCTGGTATCAGGTCAATGGGACAGTCATATGGTCTGTGAGGGGGAAGGGAAGTAGCCTTACTCTTGCTAAAAACCTCACCCAGATCATGATAACACCTCGGGACTGATGTCAGGTCAGGAGGTTCAGAGTCTGTGGCACATTTAACAGAGACAGCATTAAAAACAGTCTTCACATTCAAATCATGACATGATGTTAAACACTTGTCCTTACAGCTATCAGCCCAGCTCAAAACCCTCCCAGTGCTCCAGTCAATGTGTGGGTTATGTTCTTTTAACCAAGGAAACCCCAGAATAAGAGAGTGCTGGGGGGAGCTATACAAATGAAAACACATGAGTTCATGGTGGTTATCAATGATCACTGTCAGTGGTTCAGTCTTATGAGTAACCCGGAATATCAAACTCCCATCGAGAGCACTGGCCTCTATAGGCCGGGCTAATTGTTCAGTTTTCAAATTGAGTTTTTTGGCAAAGTCCCAGTCTATGTGGCTCTCGTCAACCCCTGAGTCAATGAGGACCTCAAGATCAGCCGTGGTGTCATGATGCTTTACCTTGATCGCTGTTAGGGTTCGGGGAGAGACTTCAGCCGAGGAGAAACGGCTCACCAGTACTCTCCCATCTACTGGCGAGCCTGCTCTTTTGCTGGACACGCGGCAAGGAGATGACCCTGCTTCCCACAGCTGCATGGGCTCCTCTTCCTCCTCAGAGGACACCTTCCTCCGTGGGACTGGTGACGGGAAGCGTGAGGAGCTCAGGCGACTGGGTGGAGGGACTGCAGTGCGGCCCCCATGGCGACCAGCCGATGACGCAGCTAGGTTCCGGCTTCGTTGACGCTCCTGTAAACGGTTATCAGTTCTTATGGCTTGGGTGATCACAGAGTCAAGGTCAGATGGCAGATCAAGGGGTACTAACAAGTCCTGGATCTGGTCAGAGAGGCCCTTAAGAAAGACGTCATAAAGGGCCGTGGCATTCCACCCGCTGTCCGTGGCTAGGGTGCGAAAGCGGATAGCATAGTCACACACAGGGTCGATTCCTTGTCTGATATTGCTCAACTTACGTGCTTTCTCTCGATCGGACGAGAGGGGATCAAAAGCTCTCCTCAGAGCCTGCTTGAATTCATCGAGGGACCCACAGATTGATGAATCACAGGACCACTTGGCCGTAGCCCACGCCCTCGCTCTCCCGGTGAGATGGGAAATCCATAAATGCCACTCTAGACCTCTCTGTAGGAAAGGCTGAGGGCAAGTGTTCATAATGCATTTCACAGTCAACAATAAAATCTCTGCATTCTCCGGACTCACCAGAAAACTTTTCGGGTGGGGCGAGGCGAGGAGCCGCTGCGTGGATCACTGGGGCCGATGATGCTCCAGCAGCTGCCGGGGACGGTGGGGCTATAGTGTCAGGAGAGGGGGGATCCTTTGTGAGGTGAGCGAGGACTTGACGTACTTGGGCTGCCAGGAGGTTCACTTGGGTAGTGATGGTGGTTTTGAAGTCCTCCTGACAGTTCGCCAGCTCCTTCACGCCACTATGCAGACAGGACATCTGATCCTCCTGCTGGTTCAGGCGGGCGTTTTGGGAGCGAAGGGCCGCTGTCAACTGGTCTGAGTCGGCTGGGTTCATGCTTGGCCAGTTCGTTCTGTCACAACTGAACGTGGACCCGAACCCAAATGCACGACTCAGACAAAGTTTACAAATAAACTATCCTTTATTTAGGAAAAAGTAACAAAGAAAAATCGCTCTTGCTGAGGAAAATCAAAAAACTACACGAGAAAACAAAGATCACTCACTGAGAGGAACAACAACAAAAAAATCACTCAAGAGAGGAAGAACACGAAGGCTACAAAGTATCAAAATAACATGAAGCAAAGTGCCAAGCAAAGTGTCAAAAATACAAAACCTGACGTGGACAAGATTCAAGGAAATGGCTGGCGTGGGTCTTACTGTTTCACGAGACAAGACGAACTGGCACAGGACAAGGGGGAACACAGGCTATATATACACACACACACGGTAATGGGGAACAGGTGGGAACAATCAGGGCGGGGCAGACAATCAGACTGGTGACACACGAGGAAGGGCAAGTGACCTGAAACGAGAGGAGAGTTAATTTCCAAAATAAAACAGGAAGCCACGAGACAACATGGACACAGGACAAAACATATAACTTAACACAATTTCTTGGACATGACAATTTTCTACTAACACAACTACTGCCCTTAGGGACAGACATCCTTGTAATGTTAGGGCCACTATTGCTGTACTTTCTAATCTTTTTGCCTATGTCTCTTTCTCAATCTTTCAACCCTGCCTCTTTGGAGCAAATTGGTGATTCTGGGTTATGGAAATAAAATTTTATTTAATTGAAAATTGAATCTGACTTCTGGTTACAGACGGAGTAACAGTGGAATCGCCCTTTTCCTGCTACAGATAAGCCTACTTCCTAATTTGTTTCACTTTACATATTTGGAGGTTGCTGCTTGGTTGCCGAGCTCAAAATGGAGCCGTGAAATGGATATGCAGGTTTTATATTGGATAAATGACATGACCTGATTCACATTAATTGCATAGATCTGTTTCATGTTGCCAAGTTGGAGGCTCAATGGGGTAAACCTACAGTGAAGAATATTAGAGGGCTGCATGTGTACACTAACTACATATGTTTATATTAACTTTATGTTGTTTTAACTGCAGTTGATGAAAAGTGAAAGACTGTAACACCACAGCAAACTGAACAGGACTGTGGGCTCAGACTTACATACTAATGTTCAACAAAAAATAAATTAAATAATAATGACCAATTTCCGTTGGTGCTCTGTCCCTAATTAGGTTTGATTTAAGTATCCTGTTTTCCTTACAAAGCCTACACACATTTGGTATGTACGGGATGCTATGGGGATGTCATGTCCACCCCTGCCGTCCTGCTTTCAGCATTAGCTTTGTACATTACCACAGTAGAACAGTTTATCATTCTAATAATACTTGCTGCAAGGACTGCCTGGTAGAAAATGTAAACACTCACATTAATATCCTGGAGAAGCCCATCAGCAATGTATTGGTGCACATATACATGTATGATGTATGGCTGCTACAACAGTTGAGCCAAACTCCAAATCTGTTTTGGACAATACTTTTTGGTTGCTGTTGTTTACTGTTTTGTTTTATTATTGTTATTGTCTGCTTTTTGGTGTCCTATTTGAAGTCAATGAGAATGTTTCCCTATGACTTAGTTTTGTATTTCTAAACACCGTTTTTATTACTCAAGAATAATTATACAGGTCATTCACATGAAAAAAGTAATATAAATTATGAGAGCGAAAGAAAGAGAGAGAGAAAGAGAGAGAGAGTAAGAGAAAGAGAGTTTCAAGGAAACTGATGGTGTGATGTGCAAAGTGAGGAGGGAAGAGACACCAGAGTCCAAAATACACAGGGGAAAAGGAGGGTGGAATTATGAGAATGTGAGAGAGGTAAATCTGTTACATGACTGTTGATGTTCAGAAAGATGCCAGAGCTGCAGCTATCTGCAGATCTCTGAAGATGGTTGAGGTTGAGGATGGGTGGGAGCTCTGTTTCCCAGAACTTTACAATTTCTCATGCTGGAAGCTCCATTATACTTGGGCTGAAACATTGTTCATTGACACTGCACTGTCCTCCATCTCTGTGCTCACTGCCGTCCTCAACCTGTTTATCATCATCTCATGCCTGGATTCCACTGGATGCGTAACGGCTGCAGATCCGTCGTCGGAGCCGTTACGCACCCATTATAATCAATGTGTGAGATTCCACCGACTGCAGATCCGCTGCGTAATGAGTCCGACAACGCAGGGCCATCCGACAGCCCTCGCAACACTTGCGCAGAGCTTCTATTTTTGTCGGACGACGGAGCACTACGCATAAATTCAGCACAGAGCAGATCGTTCGGGACAGGAAGTCTTGCACAGACACAAAATAAAACACCGGTATATTTTCAAAATAAAATACCTCGGGTTCGCTAACGAGGTCGGCCGGCTCGTTAACAAGCCGGCCGACCTCGTTAGTGCTCGTTAAGACGGAGTCGCTGGATTTGTCTCCAGTCATTAACGAGGAGATGTTGATTATCTTCCAGTTATATCAATTGATTAGGCGTGCATTCGCGAGATCTCGTGCGTCCTCGGGACTCTGCTGTCCGCAACAGCTCCGACACAGACGGATCCGGTGGGTGTTGACGGACTGCGTAGATACGCAGTCGTTGCGGACAGACCCCTGTTGGAGTCGTTACGCATCCAGTGGAATCCAGGCGTAAGTCTCCCACTTCAGGCAGAGATTAACTTTTTTTCTCTCATTACAAGGTTTTGTACTTAAACATGTGAAGAACTGCTTTAGGTTAAGAAGAATTGTCTTTCAACTGGTACTTAATAATGTTGCTCTCTAATAATAGTCTTATCTTCTGTCTTTCTGACTGCACGTTAACACACAAATCCACTGTGACTTCTATATTGTAATTTGAATCATCAACACTTCAATATGTTCACTATATGCTGCTGAAAAGAGAGCATCCAAATCCTTAACTTAATATTCTTGAATAATTGTTGGAGTTTTGGTCATTTTGTTATGAGGACGTTTTGTAGAATGATGCTTTTCTCTTTTCCTCCAGGCAGCTCCACACACCCACCAACATCCTCCTCCTCTCTCTGGCTGTCTCAGATTTTCTTGTGGGCCTCCTGCTGATGCCAGCAAATGCTGTAAAAAGAACACATTGCTGGTTGTTTGGTGACCTTTTGTGTTCTCTTTATAGGTTTGTGATCAACATCATTCTCTCTGCCTCAGTAGTAAACATGGTGCTGATATCAGTTGACCGCTATCTGGCTATTTTTGACCCTCTGCATTACACCACCAGAATCACTGTGAATAGAGTTAGAGTCTGTGTTTGTCTTTTATGGTTCTGTTCTGTTGCCTCCAATAGTTACTACTTTAATTTACTTCTTATTCAACAACAAGAAAACACTTCTTACTGCTATGGAGATTGTCTTGTTTTATTACATGAGGTCAGTGCCTACCTTGAACTTGTTTTAAACTTAATTGTCCCTGTTACTGCCATTATAGTTTTATATACGAGAGTATTTGTTGTGGCTGTGTCTCAAGCTCGTGCCATGCGCTCTCACATTACAGCTGTCACAAAGCAGATTTCAGTGACTAAAACAGCAAAGAAATCTGAGCTGAAAGCAGCCAGGACTCTTGGTGTTTTGGTAGTTGTGTTTCTTATCTGTTTCATGCCAAATTACTTTGCAAGTATGGGAGGAATTGATTACATGAGTTATTCAACTCTAGCCTTTATTCTGTATCTGTACTATTTCAACTCTTGTCTAAACCCTGTGATTTATGCCTTGTTTTACCCCTAGTTCAGAAAAGCAGTTAAACTCATCGTTACTCTTCAGATCCTGCAGCCTGGCTCCTGTGAGGCCAACATACTGTAGAGTAGCTTTGGAAGGATAACTTAATGAGATTGGTGAAAACCAGATAATATTTCTGTTTTTCCCTCTCTGCTGATTTTTATATTAAAAGCAAGTCGAAGTCAGAAAATAATAAGATGAGAAAAAATGGTTCCAAACTGAGGACTAAACAATGTAATGATATCTCAAACATCATGTCTCTATAATCCCACACGTGGGTCAATAGGTTGGTGAACATAAATTAATTAATCACAAAGTTTTGGATGTCACAGTTTATGATTTATTCTAAATTTTAAAATTCAAACATTTAAATTGTATAATCTGCTAATCTATCAGTAGAAATGTATGATGTCAATCGATAACTGATAACAGTTTTTTGAACTACTCACTCCTTGTTGACTGTTCTCTCTCCCATTTACATGGTTTTCTCTATTCTTCCTGTGTTGTATCTGCAAATGTTTTTTTGAGTGTATCACAGGTCTGCCTCTCTAAGTCACACTATAACCTCAAAGTACAAGTTAAATAAATGTTTCCCCCAAAGATGGTTTCTGTCATTTCATGTTTCTATATTAAGATGCACTGATATAAAAATGTTGCCAATACGATAACCAATATTAACATTGATGTTAATGAATAATAACAGATATTTAGCCATTTTGATATGAGCTATATAAAAAAAACTATGATAATCAAATTTTGCACATACTGAAAATCATGTGTACACACTGTAAATTTGAAAAAGAAATGTCCATAAATCATAGTTCCTCTCAGAAAGTTAAAAGACCTCAAAGAAAAGTGCAAGTAACTAACAGCATTTATTTTCTGTTACTTTTACAATTTCGTAAAACAAGTGTGTAATTTACCAGCAGTCCAATTCAACACACATCTGTGAACAATTTTGGATTATAAATCTATACTTTAGGGTCCTTAAATCTTATTAAATATCTTGGCATGGTTTTATATACTTTATTTTTTATTTTATCCCTTGGTATATTCCCCAAATAATATCAGACAATATCAAATCCCAGAATCCTCTTTGTTATAGCTTGTACTTGGGTCAAATAAGGTTGCAAGGCTGGGCAGGTCCAAAAAATATGGGTATGGTCTGCCATTAGTTGACCACATTGTCTCCAACATTGGGTCTGATGGCCTGTTTGTTTTTGTCAACAAAAGCTCCTCCAAGACTGAGTTTGTGGTCGACATCTGGATGTGTATTATGGCAGTCCATTCCTCTGGGGAGATTGCAATTTCCAACTCTCTTTCCCATTTTTGTTTGATATAATCTGAGTGGGTCTTCATCAATGAAATACCCGAGTACAGATTCCCGATAATTTGTCGGGAGGACTTTGAATCATAAACCCTCATTAACATTTGTGTAACCCCAGATTGTTCTTCTGTACCGTGACCTTTCACCTCATTTTGATAATAATGTTGTATTTGTGTGTGTATATACAAATCTTGTCTTCCTAGACAATATTTTCAGACATAGACTGAAAGTCCATTAATTTTCCATCCTTTACTAATGAAGAGTATGATGAAATTCCATACCTTAGGGATGCTGGCTTAAAATCTGGGTCGTATGCTGGCCACCTCAGTATTTTTATTTCTTTTTGGATCTGAAATTTCTTCACAAAGTCTAGCCACACATTCAGTGAAAAACAAACCCATTGATTCTGGAGATCAGGTAAGTCCTTAATAACAGAAGGGCAGCCCACCAAAGATTGTACAGGTCTACTTGATAGTGATAATTCAATGTCTTTCCAGTTGGCTTCATACTCGGGGTTACACCAAAGAATCAAAGGTCTTAACTGTGCTGCAACATAAAAATCCCTCAAGCATGGTAGGGCCATCCCCCCCTCCTCCCTCAACAACTACAATGTATTGTATCTTATTCGTGTTTTTTTCCCCTCCCATATAAATCTTGAAATTTGCTTATCCCATGCTTTAAACTGTGAGTCGGGAATTTTAACTGGTAGTGACTGAAATAAATATAGCAAACGAGGTAAGATATTAATTTTGGTGGTCATTATTCGGCTGCCGAAGTCAAGAGGGAGTGAGCCCCATCTGTTAAAATTGTCACATATTTTTGTTAGCCACTGTATAATTCTCATTGTAGAGGTGAGTTGTATCCTTTGTCAGTTTCACTCCCAGATATTTTATACTTGTAGAGTTCCATTTAAAATTGTACCTGTTTACAAGATTCCCCCGACCAGCTCTACGGACACCGGAGACATGGAGCTGGGGACATGCCTCCAATGCCCTCATGCCGCTATCACACTTCAACACCTTATGCAATTATTACTATACAGTTTATTTCTATTTGATATTGTGTCTGTTATTACTTTTAGTGATTGTTTGTTTGGAGTTCAATATTTAATAAAAAAATAGTGTTTTGGATAACAACAAATTCAATTACCATGTGTACTGTGAGAGGGGGTCGCTGCCAGCCACAAATCACCAGAGAATTATCAACCTATTCTGCAGCTTTCCTCAGAAAGTTTTCAACTCAACTTTGAGCCACAAATTTACTTTTGAAAAATCTTAGAGACATTAAAAAAAGGGAAGAAATCTGGACCTCAACTCATCAGATGTGTAAATAGTAAGGGGTAACGTTACGCAGAACTCACAATACATTTTATACCTTGTTTGGTTCTGTAAGAAAAAAACACATGCAGCAGTATCAGTTTGTTTTCTTTCTTTTAACTGACAAACACAATCCTCTTGTTGGGTACTGAGGTAACTTTTTTTTTCCCACAGACAACTTTGGTAAACTATTTTCATTATTTAAAGAAGAAAGAAGACAAAAGTCTACAAAACTGGAAAGCATTTCTGAGGCTGCAGTCACACATTGGCAAACTGTCCTCTCTAACAAATAGCACTTTTGGCCAAACCGTAGCTCCTATCATTGAACCGACTTCACTTTGAGCATCCTGAGTTCCTCCTGAATGTCTACATATGTGTTTTCTGAAAAAAAAAAATGTTTTACCATGGCGGTTTATGAGGCTATGGGTGCATATTGGTGGCGCATTTATGCGTCCTATGCCCAAACTATAACTCTGACAGCTATAGCAGACAAATGTGACTAAGAAGACACATTTCCTACATTTCTACCCATAAATTATTTCTGAAGAGTGGCATCTGCAACCTCAAGTGCAGTTTCCAAATTCATTTTTTGACAAATTTTTCTCTTCCTCTACACTTAAGCTATGATGTAATCTACTCTAACCTCTCCATATGGTAACATTGGGGGGATTTTTGGGTGTGTTTTTGCTGAATAATTTGAAAAACATTTGCCAAAACCCTTAGAAAAGTCTTAGCACACTTGTCATGGCCGAGCCTGTCGATTTGATACCTTTTTAGTGTATGTATTACCAAAACTCCGGGAGGAGTAGTCGACCGAAAAAAACACGGAAGCTACGGAAGAATAAGAAGAAGCGCTGTGTTGGATGTGTTTACACACTACAAAAGATAATTCAGGAACCGGCTACTTCCTGGTTACAAGCCAGATTCTTAACCCTCTAGGCCATGGTCTGTCCAAAAATGATTGTGACGTTTTCTGGGAATCTGCCAGTAGCTCTTGGTCAAATAAGACGAGCAGTGCCAAGGTGATCCAGGAGCTCGTCGACCCGGGGGATTGGATAGGCGTCAAACCGCGAAACATCATTCACCCTGCGATAGTCCACACAGAACCGGATAGACCCGTCCTTCTTGCTTACAAGA
Organism: Centropristis striata; assembly: GCF_030273125.1. Classification (NCBI taxonomy): domain Eukaryota; kingdom Metazoa; phylum Chordata; class Actinopteri; order Perciformes; family Serranidae; genus Centropristis; species Centropristis striata. The sequence goes on from NC_081523.1 coordinate 66,519, forward strand.
AGGATGGGGCTACACCACGCACCGTCACGCCCGAGTGAGTCTCAACATGGTGTTGAATAAGGCTTGTGCGTACTGGCAGGGGGGAGAACACATCAGCGTAACACTGCTGCAACCTGGCAATATGTGCTTTCTGGGACGGTGAGAGATGGTTTTCACAGAGGAGCGAAGCAGGATTGGTCGATTTTGGAACTTCAGGCCCCAACTCATCTCTCTCTGCAATTGCCGTCACTCAGCCTCTTTCCATACTTTAAGGAGGTTGAGGTGATAAATCTGCGTAGCCCCCCCTGTCAGACCGCACAAGCTCATAATCAACATCATCCACTCGTCCTTGCCATTTGGCGAGTGATTTGGAGGCGGAAGATGGGAGTAATACAAGCACTTTATCTCCCGGTGAAAATTGTCTTAACCTAGATCCTCTGTTGTACAGCCGCTGCTGACGTTCCTGGGCCCGGAGCAAATTCTCACGTGATAACTGTCACAGTGTGTGCAGTTTTGCTCTCAGGTCCAGGATGTATTGAATTTCGTTTTTACTGGGGCTTGGACCTTCCTCCCAGCTTTTAGTCCCAGTCTTGTAGGCAAGATGGCGCCAGTGTGTGTGGCTGCCCGTCTGCTGCTCCTGCAATGTTTGGTGTTTTTGTTGTTTCTGACCATCGGCACTAAACAGATTGAGTCTCTGCTGGTGTATGATCGCCATGCCATGTTATCTCTCCGGCAAAATGTTAATGATCTCGGTGCGTTTGCCCGCGATCGACAAAATACTTTGCCCCCGCTCCTGGCGGGGATTCCGCCTCACCTGTTCCGGGCTTCGGCCTTACCTGTACGGCGTAAGCGTCGGCGTCGCCGCGGCAGACGCGGAGGTCGGCTGGTGAAGCTGAGGCTCCAGCTGACGCACTCTTCGTCCATTTCCCAGACAGGACTTGGATTATTCTCTCCTTTTGCTGTGCCCCGGCGCTTCTTGGATCCCGTTGATGCCTGCCTGGTACCTGTCATCGGCTCATCTGAGGGGTACCGGTGAGTGCAGCGCTCTTGTCGAACTTTTACCTGCTGGCTGTTCATTCTTTAATTCCCCGCGGACATCAGGTCGTGGAGGAGGAACGGCGACTGTTTACAAAAATACCTTTAAATGTAAACAGCGCACCATCTCAACGTCATATTCCAGCTTTGAGGTGTCTTTATTTGAGGTGGGTCGTTCCGATCCGGTGCTGTGCGCCGTCATCTACCGGCCCCCCAAATACAACAAGGACTTTGTGAAATATGACTGTGCACTTTTCCTAGGGGATTTTAATATTCATGTGTGTTGTCCTGAAAAGCCGCTGGTGAAGGACTTTCTGAGCCTTATTGACTCTTTTAATTTGGTGCAGTGTGTGTCTGGTCCCACACATGAACATGGACACACTTTAGAGCTCGTCCTCTCTCATGGTTTATCTGTGTCTAACTTGGAGATCTGTGACGATGTGTTCTCTGATCATATGCCTGTGCTGTTTGAAGTTGCTTTCTCCTGTGCTGAATTTAAATCTGGCGCTCCTGTTCAGAGACGTCGGATTTTTAACTCTTGCACTGCCGGTCATTTCTCTGTTGCTTTGACCGGCTCTGTGAGCCTCCTGTCTCTGCTGACACTGAGTAGCTCAGCTCCTGGTTTCACTCCTCCTACCAGACCATACTGGACTCTGTGGCTCCATTAAAAACTGTGCAGCCTAAAGCTAAACCTGAGCCCTGGTTTAACGGCAGAACCCGTGAAGCTAGGCGGGAGTGGAAGAAGGACAAGCTGCAGGTTTCCTTCCAAATCCTTAAAGACTGTTGGCGCCGCTACCAGAGCACCGTTAAAGAGACTAAAAGAGAATACCTGGCAAACATCATTGAGACCAACCACCACAACCCGCATGTGTTATTAAAAACCATTGACTCTGTTCTTAATGCTCCACAGCCTGTCAGCTTGGAGGCATCTCCTGAAATGTGTGATAACTTCCTGCACTTTTTTATTGACAAGGTTGCTCCTGCTAGGTCCCTCATCTCTGCTCCTACATCTGACCCCTCAGTCACTGCTCCTTGTTCTGCAGCTTCTCATGGTTTTGAGCCAGTGTCTCTGTCTCTTTTAGAGGACCTGGTTGGCCATATTAAGCCATCAGGTTCTCCCTGTGATGCTGTCTCCCCTCGTTTCTTTAAAGAGGTTTTCCCCAGTATAGGGCAGTCTGTATTACATATCATTAACAGTAGTCTGTCTACTGGTCTTGTTCCTCAAAGTTTTAAACATGCAGTGGTGCAGCCCCTACTGAAGAAACCTGGCCTAGATTGCAGCGTGCTGGCTAATTTTAGGCCTATCTCCAAGCTGCCCTTTATCTCTAAGGTCTTGGAGAAGGTGGTATATGGTCAGCTACAGTCTTTTCTTGATGTACATGGTGTCCTGGAGGTGTTCCAATCTGGTTTTAAAACTATGCACAGCACAGAGTCAGCTCTACTCAGAGTTTTTAACGACATCCTCCTGGCTAATGACTCCGGTGACCATGTAATTCTTGTTCTGTTGGACCTGACTTCAGCGATTGACACTGTGGACCATAGCACCCTAGTGGCTCGGTTACGCCACCTAGTTGGCATCAGTGGTACTGCGTTGCAGTGGTTCAAGTCCTACCTGACTGACAGAAGTTTAAGTGTAAGCCTTGGTACCTCAGAGTCCAGCCCTGCTCCACTGCTGTATGGGGTTCCACAGGGGTCAATTTTAGGGCCCCTGCTTTTTTCTTTGTATTTACTGCCTTTGGGCTCCATCTTGAGAAAGCACGGCATCCCCTTTCACTGCTACGCTGATGACAGTCAGATATACGTGCCGCTGAAGAAAAAAGATGCTTTCTCCCTCACACCGCTCCTGTCATGTCTCAAAGACATCAAGGCCTGGATGGCCTTGAACTTTTTAAATTTCAATGAGCAGAAAACAGAAGTGATGGTGTTTGGCCCTAGTGGCTCTTGTGTGACCCCTCCTTTTGACTTGGGCCCTCTGGCAGATTTTTTAAGACCGACTGTGTTAAATTTAGGTTTTAAGATGGACAGTGATTTTAAATTAGATCGTCAGATTAGTGCTGTTGTGAGGTCAAGCTTTTTCCACATCAGGCAGCTGGCTAAGGTGAAGCCTTTCCTTACGCACCAGCACTTTGAAACGGTAATCCACGCCTTCGTTACATCTCGGCTGGATTACTGTAACTCACTGTACCTTGGAGTCAGCCAGTCCTCCCTCGCACGGCTCCAGTTAGTGCAGAACTGGCTGCTCGCCTCTTAACTGGAGTTCATAAGAGGGAGCACATAACTCCCATCCTGGCCTCCTCCACTGGCTGCCTGTGCATTTTAGAGTCCATTTTAAGATTCTTTTATTTGTTTTTAAATCTTTAAATGGTCTCGCCCCACTGTACCTCTCTGAGCTCCTCCACCCCGACGCTCCTGCATGCTGCCTCAGGTCAGCTGATCTGCTGCTCCTGGAGGTACCGAGGTCTAAACGGAAGCTCAGAGGGGACAGATCTTTTTCTGTTGCAGCCCCCAAACTGTGGAATGAGCTACCTTTGCACATCAGACAAGCCTCCTCACTGTCCATTTTTAAAACTCATCTTAAAACCTATTTTTATTCCTTGGCTTTTAACCACGATTGAGACTCTGCTCTTGTTTTAGTGTTTTTATGGTCTGCTTTTATTTATTGTTTTTTATATTGTTTTAAAAAGCAATGAATCTATGTATTTTAGTGTTTATTCCTGTTTTATTTATTTTATTGTCTCTTGTTCTGTTTGTTTATGTACAGCACTTTGTTGCAGCTGTGGTTGTTTTAAAGTGCTTTACAAATAAAGTTGAGTTGAGTTGAGTTGAGCTTTAACGAAGTCCAAAATCCCGCGTGGTTTCGTGACATAAAATGGGTGCCTTGGTGAGTCAGGATCTCTTTGGGGATCCTGAAGGAGACTACTGTTGTAAAATGTAAAAGATTTCTCGCAAGTCTAAGATTTGGAATCAAAAATGTTGGTGTGGACCAAAAATTTATATCCATCCATCCATCAATTTTCCTCTGCCTATCCGGGGCCGGGTCGCAGGGGCAGCAGGCTATGCAGGGCATTCCAGACGTCCCTCTCCCCAGCCACAACATCCAGCTCACCCTGGGGGACCCCGAGGCATTCCCAGTCCAGGAGAGAGATATAATCCCTCCACCGTGTTCTGGGTCTTCCCCGGGTCCTCCTACCACTTGGACGTGCCCGGAACACCTCTAAGGAGAGGCGCCCAGGAGGCATCCTTACCAGATGCCCAACCCACCTTAGCTGACTCCTTTCGACGTGAAGGAGCAGCGGCTCTACTCCGAGCTCCCTCCGGATGTCTGAGCTCCTCTCCCTATCTCTAAGGCTGAGCCCAGTCACCCTACGGAGAAAGCTCATTTCAGCCGCTTGTATCCATGATCTTGCTCTTTCGTTCACTACCCAAAGCTCATGACCATAGGTGAGGGTTGGAACGTAGATGGACAGGTAAGTCGAGAGCTTTTTTTTCCGGCTCAGCTCCTTCTTCACCACAACGGTCTGGTACATCGCCTGCATCACTGCCGACCTCGCACCAAACCGCCTGTCCATCTCACGCTCCGTTCTACCCTCACTCATGAACAAGACCCCTAGCTACTTGAACTCCTTCGCTTGAGGCAGTACCTAAGTCATAGCTCGTTGGGGCACCATCTGTAAAACAAACAAAAAAGCTAATTCACCGAAATAAGTCTCATAAAGTTGGGGGTTGAAGCTCCTCACACAAAGGACTCAAGCTGTGAAGGGGTAACCAATCCTTGCTTGTTGGCCTAGTGAGAGCTGCAAAACTGTGTTTGGTTACAGTTAATTTAAAGTATATTACGTGTAAATCAGTGTGTGAGCAAGTCAAAGGTTAGTAAGTTAGTTGCATATAAGACTGACTGCCTGTATAAAGCAAGATTAACATACAACTTTGATTGTAATGTGAATATCACATGAATATACTTGAAACCAACATATAAACCAAATCATTAATTACAGGCTTTCTATGGCAGTTGCAATGAAGTCTGCATTAATTAATGCAACTTTGGTGCGCAGAGAAGGTCAGAGTTGCAGTTATTTCAGAATTCCTTATGGAAAGTAGATTCTGAATGAAGTCTCATCCTCAGTTGCACAGGATCTCAGCAGGGAGTGAAGGAGGAGGGGGATGGTGAATCCAGGGTCCCCTCCTGGAGGAGATGGAGATGTTTCTGCTCTGGGGGCAGTGGAGTGGCGGTGACCTGCCATTTTGTGAGTTGACTCAGAAAGCTGCATTTAATCCACAAATGTTTAAGTCCACAAATGAACCCAAGATTCAACTGTGGTACGATCCCAACATACTCAACCCTTCCCTGCAAATTACTCCAGCTAAATCAATAAAGGATTTGTGTCTGCACTGATACCTGCCTCTTAAGTCTTGCATTTGGGTACAGACCTTGCATAGTTCATAACAACCACCTTGGTCTTCCAAGCCAGGAGCATATTAGCATAAGAGGGTGGAGCTAAGTTAACATATAGAACTACAGTTTGCTAGCTCGCTAGGTTAGCATACAACAGAACAGAAGGCAACTTCAACAACCAGTGCAGAGAGGTGGACATTTTTTCTTTTTGATCATTAAAAAGGCCCCAACATTTAAAAACGCCCTGATAAAACAGGGAAAACCCACTTAAAATTTAAAAGGCCGGATCAGTTAAAAATAGAGCAGCATCCAGCCCCAGGTTACTCATGTCTGAAGATACAGCTGGTCAGGCTCCTCCACACCAGGTCTGACGGCCCTGTCAGGAATCTTTGGATGAATTAAAATAAAAAAGTGGCTGTTGAACTGGCCAAGTGAACGAGGCCCTGTCCCCTCTCCTCTCTAGGTAAATAGATATAATAAATAAATCAGGATCTGTCATGTAACTCCCATATAAAACAAACTTCAAGGACTGCATTTTTTCACCTACGTAATATTACAAAAATTAGACACATCCTGTCTCAAAAGGATGAAGAAACATTTGCGCTTGCTTTTGTTACTTCAAGGTTAGATTACTGTAATTCCTTACTGTCAGGCTGCTCGAAGAAATCCCTCAAAACTCTTCAGTTCGTCCAAAATGCTGCGGCTCGTGTACTGACAAGAACCAAGAAAAGAGATCATATTTCTCCCATTCTAGCTTCGCTGCACTGGCTCCCTGTAACATCCAGAATTGAGTTTAAAATCCTTCTTCTTACTTACAAAGCTCTAAATGGTCAGGCACCATCATATCTTAAAGACCTCATGGTGCCATATTACCCTTCTAGAGCACTACGCTCCCAAAATTCTATGTTACTTGTGGTTCCTAAAGTCCTTAAAACTAGATTGGGAGCAAGAGCCTTCAGTTATCAAGCTCCTCTCTTGTGGAATCATCTCCCAGTCTCAGTACGGGAGGCAGACACCCTCTCTTTATTGAAGAGTAAACTTAAAACTTTCCTCTTTGACAAAGCCTATAGTTAGGGCTGGCCGAGGCCTGCCTTGGACCAGCCCCTAGTTATGCCGCTATAGGCCCAATGTGTCGGGGGACACGATACACCGGGCCCCTCTTTTCTTCTCTTTCTCTGATGTCCCAATGATACATGACACAAGCTTTTATTTTCCCAGAGTACTAGCACTTTTCTTTGCTCTCTCTTTCACAGGGTGTCGTGCTGTGGTCCTGCTCGGCATCACTCCTGCTGGTCTCACTGCTGTGGATCTGGTTGGGCCCCAGATGGGAATGCTCCTCTCCTGGTCCACTCTACACTCACCATCACTACGGGCCAATGGTGGCGCTTCATCACCTGCTGCTGTGGCCCTCCCAGAACTCCTCTCTGTTTCTCTCTCAACCGTCTCTCTCTATCCTCGCTCCCTCTCCCCCTTCAACCTTCGATGTGAGGGTCTAAGGACAGACGATGTCGTGCCATGTACAGTCTGTGAAGCCCTTTGAGGCAAATCTGTGATTTGTGATTTTGGGCTATATCAATCAAATTGATTTGATTTGATTTAAAGTGAAACCTTTTCTTATGCACCAGCACTTTGAAACAGTAATCCACGCCTCTGTTACTCGGCTGGATTACTGCACCAACTCCAACTCCAGTTGGTGCAGAACGCAGCTGCTCGCCTCTTAACTGGAGTTCGTAAGAAGGAGCACATAACTCCCATCCTGGCCTCCCTCCACTGGCTGCCTGTTTGCCTGTTTGCTGCCTGTTGTTTTCAAATCTTTAAGTGGTCTCGCCCCGTCTTACCTCTCTGAGCTCCTCCACCCCTACACTCCTGCTCGGTGCCTCAGGTCAGCTGATCTGCTGCTCCTGGAGGTACCGAGGTCTAAACGGAAGCTCAGAGGGGACAGATCTTTCTCTGTTGCAGCCCCCAAGTTGTGGAATGAGCTGCCTTTGCACATCAGGCAAGCCTCATCACTGTCCATTTTTAAAACTCATCTTAAAACCTATTTTTATTCCTTGGCTTTCAACCACGCATGAGACTCTGCTCTTGTTTTAGTGTTTTAAGGTTTGCTTTTATTTGTTTTGTTTTTTTAATTGTTTTTAAAAAAAGCAATGCAACTTTTTATTTTCGTGTGTATCAGCACTTTGTTGCGGCTGTGATTGATTTTAAGGTGCTTTACAAATAAAGTTGAGTTGAGTTGAGTTTTCCAAGGAAGACACCAAGATATTTAAGGCTGTCGGTTTTCAAAAATTGAAATTTTTGGAAAACAAAAAATTCCCAGCGCTACACTCTCACAAACAAGCTCTCACTCAGAGAGAGAGAGAGAGAGACAGAGAGAGAGAGAGAGAGAGAGAGAGATTCGGGGAAAGTGATGAAGATGATGGTGTGATGTACAAAGTGAGGAGGGAAGGGACATCAGAGTCCAAAATACACAGAGGGGAAAAGGAGGGGTGGGATTATGAGAAGAGAGAAGTAAATCAGGTACATGACTCAGTTTTGTTCAGAAAGCTGCCAGAGTTGCAGCTATCTGCAGATCTCTGAAGATGGAGGTTGGGGATGATTGGGTGCCTTGTTCCAGTGAATTCCCCAATATCTCCTGCTGGAACCCACCGCCTCCTTGGCCTGAAACATTGTTTATTAACATTACACTGTACTCCATCTCTGTGCTCACTACGGTCCTCAACCTGCTCATCATCATCTCAGTCTCCCACTTCAGGCAGAGATTAACTTTTTTCTTTACAGGTTTTGTACTTTAAACATGTGAATAACTGCTGTAGATTAAGAAGAATTGTCTTTGAACTGGTAGTGAATAATGTTGCTGCTCTAACACTAGTATTATCTTCTGTCCTCTTGACTGCACGTTAACGCAAAAAACCACTGTGACTTCTACGTTGTTATTTAAATCATCAACACTTAGATATGTTCACTATATATGTTGCTGAACAGAAAACATCTAAATTCTTGAATCAATATTTGTAATAGTTTATACATTTTGTCATGAGGAGTGTTTTGTAGAATGATGCTTTTCTCTTTTCCTCCAGGCAGCTCCACACACCCACCAACATCCTCCTCCTCTCTCTGGCTGTCTCAGATTTCCTTGTGGGCCTCCTTGTGATGCCAGCAAATGTGCCACTGTGCTGGTTGTTTGGTGACCTTTTGTGTTCTCTTTATAGGTTTGTGTCCGACATCATTCTCTCTGCTTCAGTCGTAAACATGGTGCTCATATCAGTTGACCGCTATGTGGCTATTTGTGACCCTCTGCATTACACCACCAGAATCACTGTACATAGAGTTAAAGTCTGTGTTTGTCTTTTATGGTTCTGTTCTGTTGCCTCCAATAGTTACTTCTTTAATTTACTTCTTATTCAACAAGAAAACACTTATCACTGCTATGGACATTGTCTGAATGTAACACATGATGCCGGTGCCTACCTTGAACTTGTTTTAAGCTTTCTTGTCCCTGTTACTGCCATTATAGTTTTATATACGAGAGTATTTGTTGTGGCTGTGTCTCAAGCTCGTGTCATGCGCTCTCACATTACAGCTGTCACAAAGCAGATTTCAGTGACTAAAACAGCAAAGAAATCTGAGCTGAAAGCAGCCAGGACTCTTGGTGTTTTGGTAGTTGTGTTTCTAATGTGCTTCACACCAATTTACTTTGTAACTTTCACAGGATATGAATCCATGAGTAATTCAACTATGCACTTTATTAATTATCTATACTATTTTAACTCTTGTTTAAACCCTCTGATTTATGCCTTGTTTTACCCCTGGTTCAGGAAAACAGTTAGACATATTGTTACTCTTCAGATACTGCAGCCTGGCTCCTGTGAGGCCAACATACTGTAGAGAAGCTATGGAAGGATGACGTCAAGAAATTGGTGAGAACAAAATAATATTTCTGTGTTTTTTCTCCTCTGCTATGTTTTTATTCATTTTGAGTTTTCAATGTCACATTTCATAATCTATTTTTAGAAAAGAAAGATATAATCTGCTCATCTATGAGAAGTGTTGTTAATCTGTAGAAGAGCGTGAAGTCAAGAGATAACCTTTTTGAACTGTTGACTCCTTGTTGACTATTCTCTCTCCCATGCACATGATGTGTGAGGAAACTGCTCTGAACCCTCTCAGAGACAGATGTAGATGCTGGATGTGTTGTATCTCTGCAGGTCTGTTTGAGAGTCACATCTTTGGGGTGTTTGGAACAGTGAACATAGCTGTTTATTCACTTCTGGTGCTGTTTTATTTCAACACAGGCTGTGGCCTTCTTCCTGTGTGGGATCTGCAAATGTTTTTTTGAGTGTATCACAGGTTTGCCTGTGTGGGCCACACAAAATACTCAATGTACAAATTGCATATATTTTTGCCCAAAGATCTTTTTTGTTATTATTATTATCTATTTATATTAGGGATGCACTGATAAAAAATAAAATAAAAAAATTGGCTGATACGATAACCGATATTAACATTGCTGTTAAATAATTATAACCGACATTTACCAATATCGATATAAGCTGCATAAAAATCATTTCTATGATGACCATAATTGTTATTTCAGTCAGGAATACTCTCGTCATAGATTTTAACCATTTATTGCAAGATGGTTCGTACAGTTGTATTGGGCTGTGTGTGTTCTGCTCTAGAAGCTATCAGGCAGTATCTGTGCAGCATGCAACAGATTCTGGATGAGAGTAGAACATTCAATCCCCCAGGGACATGCAGAGCAGAACCTGAATATGCTATATGCAATAGTACTGACACTTGCAGACATTACAACATTGCAAATAATTCATCCTAGAAATACTCTTATTCTGGCTTGTACAGGTGGTGCTTGGGGTGGTGGAGGGAGGGTAACGCAGCAGTGTGTGCAGCAGAGTGATGCGATGCAGGAGGAATGAGAGGCAGAACAGTTTAAATGGACCGGTGTCATATGTGTTCCCTTTCTAGTCCTGGTCAGCAAACGTGCTGCTGATTTTGACGTAATTGTAGATGAGCTATATTATTTTTTGGGAGACCAGAAAGTAGAGCATTAGAGTAGGTGATCCTGCAGGTAATAAAAGTGTGCATTTGTCACATGGGTAAAGCAAGATTTTATTGTCTGTCTTTTTAGCTCCCAGTGTGTTTTTAATTTACAATATTTCTGATTTTAGTGTGTAGTTTTTATTAATGTTCATATTGCATGTATTGCACACCAGGAGTGTATTGTGATTTTATTCTGGAAAGCCCATATGGATGTGACTCCCCACGGCGTGATCGCCTGCACCTGTGGTGCGTAAAATTAGCGGACTTTAAGCAAGCTTCCAGAGGAAATGGGAGTAGAGACCGATCGGCAGGAAGCCGAAGCAAGAACAGAGGGGACCGATCCCAGTGACCACGCCAGAGCTGTTGGACGGAGAAGCCAGGGACTGATTGTTAGAAGGCCCCATGAAGAAGAGTGATACTCTTCCTTCTACGTGAGTAGTGATCTACGACTAAGTGTGACCCGCTGTATGTATTTGTGTTTAAAAGTGCAGTGACTGCTGTCTTGCTCTCCTGATAGCTGGAGGTCAACGCCCTGAGGAAGACAACGGTGCAGTGCAGCGGGGTGAAGAAGCCGCAGGACCGAGCGTGGAGTGTATCAACGCTTTCTACGGCGACAGATCGACTTCCACTGGCGCTCCGAGTGCTGCAGCCCCTGCCTTTGCAGATAAGACTCTAGGCCGTTTTATTGGACTCCCTCGCCCCTCAGTTTTTAGCTTCCCTTATTTTAACGCCCTTTTACCAGCCCCCCGGTCCTACCATTTTCAATCTTTGACCCGTGTTTTTAACATGATTTCATTCTGTGAATAAATATCAGTGCTTCTGCTCAAGGATCTGTGGTTTTCTTGGTTTTAGCAATTGTTCTCTTGCCTGATTTTAAACCATACAGTCATTTTTAATAACCTTGAATAACATTTTATGAAAATAACAACCATACACCATAGCTCCTCAACACATTAATGTCTCTGTGTTGAAAGAGAAATGGTCGCACTCTGACACTGTTCTTCAGATGTTAAAATGCATTCTCAGTTATGTTTCTAATGTGGGACTCAAAACTAAACTGAATAAAAAAGTACTCAAAGGTTTTTTTCCTGATGACTTGGGTTTAATGCCAGAGTGTATTGTAAAACTGGCATTGACCCATAACAAACAAGCACATTTGCACACACACACACACACTTAGGTCCCATTAGATTTAATCGGCCTCTCTATGAACAATGTTTTTCAGCCCATTAGTTGCTCCTGATGGCGGTGTACTGAACCCCTGTAGACAAAAACTTTGTTCACACCTGCATGGATTAGTCACATGATGACATTTCAACCTCTGAGGTATCACTGCCATCAGAGGTGTTAAGAAAAACAAGCTTCAGCATAAACACATGATGCCGCTATCACACTTCAACACCTTATGCAATTATTACTATACAGTTTATTTCTATTTGATATTGTGTCTGTCATTACTTTTAGTGATTGTTTGTTTGGAGTTCAATATTTAATAAAAAATAGTGTTTTGGAAAACAGCAAATTCAATTACCATGTGTACTGTGAGAGGGGGTCGCTGCCAGCCACAAATCACCAGAGAATTATCAACCTATTCTGCAGCTTCCCTCGGAAAAAATTTCAACTCAACTTTGAGCCACAAATTTACTTTTGAAAGTCTTATAGACATTAGAAAAAGGGAAGAAATCTGGACCTCAACTCATCAGATGTGTAAATAGTAAGGGGTAACGTTATGCAGAACTCACAATACATTTTATACCTTGTTTGGTTCTGTAAGAAAAAAACACATGCAGCAGTATCAGTTTGTTTTCTTTCTTTTAACTGACAAACACAATCCTCTTGTTGGGTACTGAGGTTACTTTTTTTTCCCCCACAGACAACTTAGGTAAACTATTTTCATTATTTAAAGAAGAAAGAAGACAAAAGTCTACAAAACTGGAAAGCATTTCTGAGGCTGCAGTCACACATTGGCAAACTGTTCTCTTTAACAAATAGCACTTTTGGCCAAACCGTAGCTCCTATCATTGAACCGACTTCACTTTGAGCATCCTGAGTTCCTCCTGAATGTCTACATATGTGTTTTCTGAAAAAAATTTTTTTTTTACCATGGCGGTTTATGAGGCTATGGGTGCATATTGGTGGCGCATCGATGCGTCCTATGCCCAAACTATAACTCTGACAGCTATAGCAGACAAATGTGACTAAGAAGACACATTTCCTACATTTCTACCCATAAATAATTTCTGAAGAGTGGCATCTGCAACCTCAAGTGCAGTTTCCAAATTCATTTTTTGACAAATTTGTCTCTTCCTCTACACTTAAGCTATGATGTAATCTACTCTAACCTCTCCATATGGTAACATCGGGGGGATTTTTGGGTGTGTTTTTGCTGAATAATTTGAAAAACATTTGCCGAAACCCTTAGAAAAGTCTTAGCACACTTGTCATGGCCGAGCCTGTCGATTTCATACCTTTTTAGTGTATGTATGACCAAAACTCCGGGAGGAGTAGTCGACCGAAAAAAACACGGAAGCTACGAAAGAATAAGAAGAAGCGCTGTGTTGGATGTGTTTACACACTACAAAAGATAATTCAGGAACCGGCTACTTCCTGGTTACAAGCCAGATTCTTAACCCTCTAGGCCATGGTCTGTCCAAAAATGATTGTGACGTTCTCTGGGAATCTGCCAGTAGCTCTTGGTCAAATAAGACGAGCAGTGCCAAGGTGATCCAGGAGCTCGTCGACCCGGGGGATTGGATAGGCGTCAAACCGCGAAACATCATTCACCCTGCGATAGTCCACACAGAACCGGATAGACCCGTCCTTCTTGCTTACAAGAAGGATGGGGCTACACCACGCACCGTCACGCCCGAGTGAGTCTCAACATGGTGTTGAATAAGGCTTGTGCGTACTGGCAGGGGGGAGAACACATCAGCGTAACACTGCTGCAACCTGGCAATATGTGCTTTCTGGGACGGTGAGAGATGGTTTTCACAGAGGAGCGAAGCAGGATTGGTCGATTTTGGAACTTCAGGCCCCAACTCATCTCTCTCTGCAATTGCCGTCACTCAGCCTCTTTCCATACTTTAAGGAGGTTGAGGTGATAAATCTGCGTAGCCCCCCCTGTCAGACCGCACAAGCTCATAATCAACATCATCCACTCGTCCTTGCCATTTGGCGAGTGATTTGGAGGCGGAAGATGGGAGTAATACAAGCACTTTATCTCCCGGTGAAAATTGTCTTAACCTAGATCCTCTGTTGTACAGCCGCTGCTGACGTTCCTGGGCCCGGAGCAAATTCTCACGTGATAACTGTCACAGTGTTTGCAGTTTTGCTCTCAGGTCCAGGATGTATTGAATTTCGTTTTTACTGGGGCTTGGACCTTCCTCCCAGCTTTTAGTCCCAGTCTTGTAGGCAAGATGGCGCCAGTGTGTGTGGCTGCCCGTCTGCTGCTCCTGCAATGTTTGGTGTTTTTGTTGTTTCTGACCATCGGCACTAAACAGATTGAGTCTTTGCTGGTGTATGATCGCCATGCCATGTTATCTCTCCGGCAAAATGTTAATGATCTCGGTGCGTTTGCCCGCGATCGACAAAATACTTTGCCCCCGCTCCTGGCGGGGATTCCGCCTCACCTGTTCCGGGCTTCGGCCTTACCTGTACGGCGTAAGCGTCGGCGTCGCCGCGGCAGACGCGGAGGTCGGCTGGTGAAGCTGAGGCTCCAGCTGACGCACTCTTCGTCCATTTCCCAGACAGGACTTGGATTATTCTCTCCTTTTGCTGTGCCCCGGCGCTTCTTGGATCCCGTTGATGCCTGCCTGGTACCTGTCATCGGCTCATCTGAGGGGCCCCGGCCCCACCGCCTCTGCCCCCTCCGGCTCTCTCAGCGCGGGATAAACCACCGGCTTCTGAGGATGCTGCCTCGGGCTCCCCGATCCACGGGGCCACAAGCCCCGCCGGCTCCCACCAGGATCGGCTTGGTGAACAAAACTTTCATCCTGAGGGATTTCTTTAGCTCCCGTGGCCTGGATTTCCTCTGTGTGACGGAGACCTGGATCGGTACCGGTGAGTGCAGCGCTCTTGTCGAACTTTTACCTGCTGGCTGTTCATTCTTTAACTCCCCGCGGACATCAGGTCGTGGAGGAGGAACGGCGACTGTTTACAAAAATACCTTTAAATGTAAACAGCGCACCATCTCAACGTCATATTCCAGCTTTGAGGTGTCTTTATTTGAGGTGGGTCGTTCCGATCCGGTGCTGTGCGCCGTCATCTACCGGCCCCCCAAATACAACAAGGACTTTGTGAAATATGACTGTGCACTTTTCCTAGGGGATTTTAATATTCATGTGTGTTGTCCTGAAAAGCCGCTGGTGAAGGACTTTCTGAGCCTTATTGACTCTTTTAATTTGGTGCAGTGTGTGTCTGGTCCCACACATGAACATGGACACACTTTAGAGCTCGTCCTCTCTCATGGTTTATCTGTGTCTAACTTGGAGATCTGTGACGATGTGTTCTCTGATCATATGCCTGTGCTGTTTGAAGTTGCTTTCTCCTGTGCTGAATTTAAATCTGGCGCTCCTGTTCAGAGACGTCGGATTTTTAACTCTTGCGCTGCTGGTAATTTCTCTGTGGCTTTTGACCAGCTCTGTGTGCCTCCTGTCTCTGCTGACACTGAGGAGCTCAGCTCCTGGTTCCACTCCTCCTGCCAGACCATACTGGACTCTGTGGCTCCATTAAAAACTGTGCAGCCTAAAGCTAAACCTGAGCCCTGGTTTAACGGCAGAACCCGTGAAGCTAGGCGGGAGTGCCGCAGAGCTGAACGGACGTGGAAGAAGGACAAGCTGCAGGTTTCCTTCCAAATCCTTAAGGACTGTTGGCGCCGCTACCAGAGCACCGTTAAAGAGACTAAAAGAGAATACCTGGCAAACATCATTGAGACCAACCACCACAACCCGTGTGTGTTATTCAAAACCATTGACTGTTCTTAATGCTCCACAGCCTGTCAGCTTGGAGGCATCTCCTGAAATGTGTGATAACTTCCTGCACTTTTTTATTGACAAGGTTGCTACTGCTAGGTCCCTCATCTCTGCTCCTACAACTGACCCCTCAGTCACTGCTCCTTGTTCTGCAGCTTTTGATGGTTTTGAGCCAGTGTCTCTGTCTCTTTTAGAGGACCTGGTTGGCCATATTAAGCCATCAGGTTCTCCCTGTGATGCTGTCTCCCCTCGTTTCTTCAAAGAGGTTTTCCCCAGTATAGGGCAGTCTGTATTAAATGTAATCAACAGTAGTCTGTCTACTGGTCTTGTTCCTCAAAGTTTTAAACATGCAGTGGTGCAGCCCCTACTGAAGAAACCTGGCCTAGATCGCAGTGTACTGGCCAATTTTAGGCCTATCTCCAAGCTGCCCTTTATCTCTAAGGTCTTGGAGAAGGTCGTATATGGTCAGCTACAGTCTTTTCTTGATGTACATGGTGTCCTGGAGGTGTTCCAATCTGGTTTTAAAACTATGCATAGCACAGAGTCAGCTCTACTCAGAGTTTTTAACGACATCCTCCTGGCTAATGACTCCGGTGACCATGTAATTCTTGTTCTGTTGGACCTGACTGCAGCGTTTGACACTGTGGACCATAGCACCCTAGTGGCTTGGTTACGCCACCTAGTGGGCATCAGTGGTACTGCGTTGCAGTGGTTCAAGTCCTACCTGACTGACAGAAGTTTAAGTGTAAGCCTTGGTACCTCAGAGTCCAGCCCTGCTCCACTGCTGTATGGGGTTCCACAGGGGTCAATTTTAGGGCCCCTGCTTTTTTCTTTGTATTTACTGCCTTTGGGCTCCATCTTGAGAAAGCACGGCATCCCTTTCACTGCTACGCTGACGACAGTCAGATATACGTGCCGCTGAAGAAAAAAGATGCTTTCTCCCTCACACCGCTCCTGTCATGTCTCAAAGACATCAAGGCCTGGATGGCCTTGAACTTTTTATATTTTAATGAGCAGAAAACAGAAGTGATGGTGTTTGGCCCTAGTGGCTCTTGTGTGACCCCTCCTTTTGACTTGGGCCCTCTGGCAGATTTTTTAAGACCGACTGTGTTAAATTTAGGTTTTAAGATGGACAGTGATTTTAAATTAGATCGTCAGATTAGTGCTGTTGTGAGGTCAAGCTTTTTCCACATCAGGCAGCTGGCTAAGGTGAAGCCTTTCCTTACGCACCAGCACTTTGAAACGGTAATCCACGCCTTCGTTACATCTCGGCTGGATTACTGTAACTCACTGTACCTTGGAGTCAGCCAGTCCTCCCTCGCACGGCTCCAGTTAGTGCAAAATGCGGCTGCTCGCCTCTTAACTGGAGTTCGTAAGAGGGAGCACATAACTCCCATCCTGGCCTCCCTCCACTGGCTGCCTGTGCATTTTAGAGTCCATTTTAAGATTCTTTTATTTGTTTTTAAATCTTTAAATGGTCTCGCCCCACTGTACCTCTCTGAGCTCCTCCACCCCGACGCTCCTGCTCGCTGCCTCAGGTCAGCTGATCTGCTGCTCCTGGAGGTACCGAGGTCTAAACGGAAGCTCAGAGGGGACAGATCTTTTTCTGTTGCAGCCCCCAAACTGTGGAATGAGCTACCTTTGCACATCAGACAAGCCTCCTCACTGTCCATTTTTAAAACTCATCTTAAAACCTATTTTTATTCCTTGGCTTTTAACCACGATTGAGACTCTGCTCTTGTTTTAGTGTTTTTATGGTCTGCTTTTATTTATTGTTTTTTATATTGTTTTAAAAAGCAATGAATCTATGTATTTTAGTGTTTATTCCTGTTTTATTTATTTTATTGTCTCTTGTTCTGTTTGTTTATGTACAGCCCTGAAGTTCTTCCAGTCCTACCTGGCTGACAGGAGCTTCTCTGTCCTGCTTGGGGATTTCTTCTCCTCTGTTGCCCCCCTCACCTGCGGGGTCCCTCAGGGCTCTATACTAGGTCCCATCCTCTTCCTGTTATATATTTTACCCCTAGGGGACATCCTGGTCAAACACAACATCTCCTTCCACTGCTTTGCCGACGACGTCCAGCTATATCTGCCTCTTAAGGTTGATGGGCAGGCTGCACTCCAGCCGTTGTTTGATTGTCTGGCTGACATCAGATCATGGATGGGTGCAAACTTCCTCAACCTTAATGAGAGCAAGACGGAGATCATTATTTTTGGAAAAACCTCTCCGGCCTTCTCCACTGATGCCCTAGGCCCTCTAGCCTCCAACATCCGGCCTTCTGTCAAAAATCTTGGCGTGATTTTTGACAGTGCTTTTAAGTTTGAACAGCAGGTTAGCGCAGTGGTAAGGAGAAGCTTTTTCCACCTTAGAACTCTAGCCAAGACTAAAGCTTACCTGCCTCAGAGTGACCTGGAGAAAACTATCCATGCCTTCATCACATCACAACTGGACTACTGTAACGCCCTCTACACCGGCATGGATCAATTGCAGCTTCGCCGCCTGCAGTTGGTCCAAAACTCAGCCGCCAGACTCCTCACCTGCACTAAAAAACACGATCACATCACCCCGGTCCTCGCATCACTCCACTGGCTCCCCATCCGTCACCGCATCAACTATAAACTACTTCTAACTGTCTACAAATCCCTCCATGGTCTGGCCCCTACATACCTGTCTGACCTTTTGCACCACCACACCCCCTCCAGAGCTCTACGGTCAGCTGACCAGCTGCTGTTGGCGGTGCCCAGGTCCAGACTAAAAACAAGGGGCGACAGGGCCTTCTCAGTAGCAGCCCCCAGACTCTGGAACTGCCTCCCCCTCCACATCCGTGCAGCGCAGTCCCTAAATGTTTTTAAGTCTCACTTAAAAACCCATCTCTTTTCTCTTGCCTACAATTAAAGTTTTTTGTTGTTTTGTTTTGTTTTGTTTTGTTTTGTTTTGTTTTAGTCTCTTTTTTACCTTTGTCAAATTCTGTATTTTATTGCACTTTTTGCACTTTTATGTGAAGCACTTTGGTGCGGCTCAGCCGTCTGTAAATGCGCTATATAAATAAATTTGACTTGACTTGACTTGAGCACTTTGTTGCAGCTGTGGTTGTTTTAAAGTGCTTTACAAATAAAGTTGAGTTGAGTTGAGTTGAGCTTTAACGAAGTCCAAAATCCCGCGTGGTTTCGTGACATAAAATGGGTGCCTTGGTGAGTCAGGATCTCTTTGGGGATCCTGAAGGAGACTACTGGTGTAAAATGTAAAAGATTTCTCGCAAGTCTAAGATTTGGAATCAAAAATGTTGGTGTGGACCAAAAATTTATATCCATCCATCCATCAATTTTCCTCTGCCTATCCGGGGCCGGGTCGCAGGGGCAGCAGGCTATGCAGGGCATTCCAGACGTCCCTCTGCCCAGCCACAACATCCAGCTCACCCTGGGGGACCCCGAGGCATTCCCAGTCCAGGAGAGAGATATAATCCCTCCACCGTGTTCTGGGTCTTCCCCGGGTCCTCCTACCACTTGGACGTGCCCGGAACACCTCTAAGGAGAGGCGCCCAGGAGGCATCCTTACCAGATGCCCAACCCACCTTAGCTGACTCCTTTCGACGTGAAGGAGCAGCGGCTCTACTCCGAGCTCCCTCCGGATGTCTGAGCTCCTCTCCCTATCTCTAAGGCTGAGCCCAGTCACCCTACGGAGAAAGCTCATTTCAGCCGCTTGTATCCATGATCTTGCTCTTTCGTTCACTACCCAAAGCTCATGACCATAGGTGAGGGTTGGAACGTAGATGGACAGGTAAGTCGAGAGCTTTTTTTTCCGGCTCAGCTCCTTCTTCACCACAACGGTCTGGTACATCGCCTGCATCACTGCCGACCTCGCACCAAACCGCCTGTCCATCTCACGCTCCGTTCTACCCTCACTCATGAACAAGACCCCTAGCTACTTGAACTCCTTCGCTTGAGGCAGTACCTAAGTCATAGCTCGTTGGGGCACCATCTGTAAAACAAACAAAAAAGCTAATTCACCAAAATCAGTCTCATAAAGTTGGGGGTTGAAGCTCCTCACACAAAGGACTCAAGCTGTGAAGGGGTAACCAATCCTTGCTTGTTGGCCTAGTGAGAGCTGCAAAACTGTGTTTGGTTACAGTTAATTTAAAGTATATTACGTGTAAATCAGTGTGTGAGCAAGTCAAAGGTTAGTAAGTTAGTTGCATATAAGACTGACTGCCTGTATAAAGCAAGATTAACATACAACTTTGATTGTAATGTGAATATCACATGAATATACTTGAAACCAACATATAAACCAAATCATTAATTACAGGCTTTCTATGGCAGTTGCAATGAAGTCTGCATTAATTAATGCAACTTTGGTGCGCAGAGAAGGTCAGAGTTGCAGTTATTTCAGAATTCCTTATGGAAAGTAGATTCTGAATGAAGTCTCATCCTCAGTTGCACAGGATCTCAGCAGGGAGTGAAGGAGGAGGGGGATGGTGAATCCAGGGTCCCCTCCTGGAGGAGATGGAGATGTTTCTGCTCTGGGGGCAGTGGAGTGGCGGTGACCTGCCATTTTGTGAGTTGACTCAGAAAGCTGCATTTAATCCACAAATGTTTAAGTCCACAAATGAACCCAAGATTCAACTGTGGTACGATCCCAACATACTCAACCCTTCCCTGCAAATTACTCCAGCTAAATCAATAAAGGATTTGTGTCTGCACTGATACCTGCCTCTTAAGTCTTGCATTTGGGTACAGACCTTGCATAGTTCATAACAACCACCTTGGTCTTCCAAGCCAGGAGCATATTAGCATAAGAGGGTGGAGCTAAGTTAACATATAGAACTACAGTTTGCTAGCTCGCTAGGTTAGCATACAACAGAACAGAAGGCAACTTCAACAACCAGTGCAGAGAGGTGGACATTTTTTCTTTTTGATCATTAAAAAGGCCCCAACATTTAAAAACACCCTGATAAAACAGGGAAAACCCACTTAAAATTTAACAGGCCGGATCAGTTAAAAATAGAGCAGCATCCAGCCCCAGGTTACTCATGTCTGAAGATACAGCTGGTCAGGCTCCTCCACACCAGGTCTGACGGCCCTGTCAGGAATCGTTGGATGAATTAAAATAAAAAAGTGGCTGTTGAACTGGCCAAGTGAACGAGGCCCTGTCCCCTCTCCTCTCTAGGTAAATAGATATAATAAATAAATCAGGATCTGTCATTTAACTCCCATATAAAACAAACTTCAAGGACTGCATTTTTTCACCTACGTAATATTACAAAAATTAGACACATCCTGTCTCAAAAGGATGAAGAAACATTTGCGCTTGCTTTTGTTACTTCAAGGTTAGATTACTGTAATTCCTTACTGTCAGGCTGCTCCAATAAATCCCTCAAAACTCTTCAGTTAGTCCAAAATGCTGCGGCTCGTGTACTGACAAGAACCAAGAAAAGAGATCATATTTCTCCCATTCTAGCTTCGCTGCACTGACTCCCTGTAACATCCAGAATTGAGTTTAAAATCCTTCTTCTTACTTACAAAGCTCTAAATGGTCAGGCACCATCATATCTTAAAGACCTCATAGTGCCATATTACCCTTCTAGAGCACTACGCTCCCAAAATTCTATGTTACTTGTGGTTCCTAAAGTCCTTAAAACTAGATTGGGAGCAAGAGCCTTCAGTTATCAAGCTCCTCTCTTGTGGAATCATCTCCCAGTCTCAGTACGGGAGGCAGACACCCCGTCTTTATTGAAGAGTAAACTTAAAACTTTCCTCTTTGACAAAGGCTATAGTTAGGGCTGGCTGAGGCCTGCCTTGGACCAGCCCCTAGTTATGCCGCTATAGGCCCAATGTGTCGGGGGACACGATACACCGGGCCCCTCATTTCTTCTCTTTCTCTGATGTCCCAATAATACATGACACAAGCTTTTATTTTCCCAGAGTACTAGCACTTTTCTTTGCTCTCTCTTTCACAGGGTGTCGTGCTGTGGTCCTGCTCGGCATCACTCCTGCTGGTCTCACTGCTGTGGATCTGGTTGGGCCCCAGATGGGAATGCTCCTCTCCTGGTCCACTCTACACTCACCATCACTACGGGCCAATGGTGGCGCTTCATCACCTGCTGCTGTGGCCCTCCCAGAACTCCTCTCTGTTTCTCTCTCAACCGTCTCTCTCTATCCTCGCTCCCTCTCCCCCTTCAACCTTCGATGTGAGGGTCTAAGGACAGATGATGTCGTGCCATGTACAGTCTGTGAAGCCCTTTGAGGCAAATCTGTGATTTGTGATTTTGGGCTATATCAATTAAATTGATTTGATTTAAAGTGAAGCCTTTTCTTATGCACCAGCACTTTGAAACAGTAATCCACGCCTTTGTTACTCGGCTGGATTACTGTAACTCTTTGTACTTTGGAGTCAGCCAGTCCTCCCTCGCACGGCTCCAGTTGGTGCAGAACGCAGCTGCTCGCCTCTTAACTGGAGTTCGTAAGAAGGAGCACATAACTCCCATCCTGGCCTCCCTCCACTGGCTGCCTGTTTGCCTGTTTGCTGCCTGTTGTTTTCAAATCTTTAAGTGGTCTCGCCCCGTCTTACCTCTCTGAGCTCCTCCACCCCTACGCTCCTGCTCGGTGCCTCAGGTCAGCTGATCTGCTGCTCCTGCAGGTACCGAGGTCAAAACGGAGCTCAGAGGGGACAGATCTTTCTCTGTTGCAGCCCCCAAGTTGTGGAATAAGCTGCCTTTGCACATCAGACAACCCTCATAACTGTCCATTTTTAAAACTCATCTTAAAACAAATAGAAGCAAACCTTAAAACACTAAAACAAGAGCAGAGTCTCATGCGTGGTTGAAAGCCAAGGAATAAAAATAGGTTTTGTTTTTTTAATTGTTTTTAAAAAAAGCAATGCAACTATTTATTTTCGTGTGTATCAGCACTTTGTTGCGGCTGTGATTGATTTTAAGGTGCTCTACAAATAAAGTTGAGTTGAGTTGAGTTTTCCAAGGAAGACACCAAGATATTTAAGGCTGTCGGTTTTCAAAAATTGAAATTTTTGGAAAACAAAAAATTCCCAGAGCTACACTCTCACAAACACGCTCTCACTCAGAGAGAGAGAGAGAGAGAGAGAGAGAGAGGGAGAGAGAAAGAGAGATTCGGGGAAAGTGATGAAGATGATGGTGTGATGTACAAAGTGAGGAGGGAGGGGACATCAGAGTCCAAAATACACAGAGGGGAAAAGGAGGGGTGGGATTATGAGAAGAGAGAAGTAAATCAGGTACATGACTCAGTTTTGTTCAGAAAGCTGCCAGAGTTGCAGCTATCTGCAGATCTCTGAAGATGGAGGCTTGGGATGATTGGGTGCCTTGTTTCCGTGAATTCCCCAATATCTCCTGCTGGATCCCACGGCCTCCTTGGCCTGAAACATTGTTTATTAACATTACACTGTACTCCATCTCTGTGCTCACTGCGGTCCTCAACCTGCTCATCATCATCTCAATCTCCCACTTCAGGCAGACATTAACTTTTTTCTTTACAGGTTTTGTACTTTAAACATGTGAATAACTGCTGTAGATTAAGAAGAATTGTCTTTGAACTGGATGTGAATAATGTTGCTGCTCTAACACTAGTATTATCTTCTGTCCTCCTGACTGCACGTTAATGCAAAAAACCACTGTGACCTCTACGTTGTTATTTAAATCGTCTACACTTAAATAAGTTCATTCAATTTTTATTAATAATTGTAATAGTTTATACATTTTGCAATGAGGACTGTTTTGTAGATTGATGCTTTTCTCTTTTCCTCCAGGCAGCTCCACACACCCACCAACATCCTCCTCCTCTCTCTGGCTGTCTCAGATTTTCTTGTGGGCCTCCTGGTGATGCCAGCAGATGTGACAATGTGCTGGATGTTTGGTGACCTTTTGTGTTCTCTTCATAGGTTTGTGATCGACATCATTTACTCTGCTTCAGTCGTAAACATGGTGCTCATATCAGTTGACCGCTATGTGGCTATTTGTGACCCTCTGCATTACACCACCAGAATCACTGTGAATAGAGTTAGAGTCTGTGTTTATCTCTTATGGTTCTGTTCTGTTGCCTACAATAGTTATTACTTTAATTTACTTCTTATTCAACAAGAAAACACTTCTTTCTGCTATGGAGATTGTCTTGTTTTATCACATGATGCCGGTGCCTACCTTCAGCTTGTTTTAAACTTAATTGTCCCTGTTACTGCCATTATAGTTTTATATTCGAGAGTATTTGTTGTGGCTGTGTCTCAAGCTCGTGCCATGCGCTCTCACATTACAGCTGTCACAAAGCAGATTTCAGTGACTAAAACAGCAAAGAAATCTGAGCTGAAAGCAGCCAGGACTCTTGGTGTTTTGGTAGTTGTGTTTCTAATGTGTTTCACACCAAGTTACTTTGCAGCTTTAGAAACAAGATATGAATCCATGAGTAATTCAACTATGCACTTTATTAATTATCTATACTATTTTAACTCTTGTTTAAACCCTCTGATTTATGGCTTGTTTTACCCCTGGTTCAGGAAAACAGTTAGACATATTGTTACTCTTCAGATACTGCAGCCTGGCTCCTGTGAGGCCAACATACTGTAGAGAAGCTATGGAAGGATGATGTCAAGAAATTGGTGAGAACAAAATAATATTTCTGTGTTTTTTCTCCTCTGCTATGTTTTTATTCATTTTGAGTTTTCGATGTCACATTTTATAATTTATTTATAAAAAAAAGAAAGATATAGTCTGCTCATGTATCAGAAGTGTTGTTAATCTGTAGAAGAGCGTGAAGTCAAGAGATAACCTTTTTGAACTGTTGACTCCTTGTTGACTATTCTCTCTCCCATGCACATGATGTGTGAGGAAACTGCTCTGAACCCTCTCAGAGACAGATGTAGATGCTGGATGTGTTGTATCTCTGCAGGTCTGTTTGAGAGTCACATCTTTGGGGTGTTTGGAACAGTGAACATAGCTGTTTATTCACTTCTGGTGCTGTTTTATTTAAACACAGGCTGTGGCCTTCTTCCTGTGTGGGATCTGCAAATGTTTTTTTGAGTGTATCACAGGTCTGCCTGTGTGGGCCACACGAAATACTCAAAGTACAAGTTACATATATTTTTGCCCAAATATCTTTTTTGTAATTATTATTATGTAATAAAAAAATAAAATTAAAAAAATTGGCCGATACGATAACCGATATTAACATTGCTGTTAAATAATTATAACAGACATTTACCAATATCGATACAAGCTGTATAAAAATAATTTCTATGATGACCATAATTGTTATATCATAATAATAATAATAATAATAATAATAATAATAATAATAATAATAATTGTAATTATTAAACATTCTAAAATGTATGTGTACACACTGAATTTAAAAACGAAATGTATTTTTAATTTAAAAAATAACTCATGACAATCAATCAATCAAACTTTGTGTAGCACCTTTCATACAAATAACATGTATTTTTAAAATATTAAGAGGTTCTCTGCTGCCCTCAGGTCTTCAGGAAGGTTGTTCCAGAGGTGTGGTCCATAGTGGTGAAAGGTCACCGAGTGTTTAGGTTCTGTCTTTAGGGATTATTAAAAGGCCACTACCAGAAGACCTGAGTGTTGGAGGGGATTCATTTATTATTTTGTTCCTTTCATGAAAGTGGACAACAAAATGTGTACAGAGACACACTCTACACCTTCATGATTAGAAAGGAGGATGTTTGTCTGCCCCCTACTTGAACGATAAAAATAAAAAAAGATGGTCTGACCTCACATACAATGGATTTTCAGTAGCCTACACCAACAAAACTTTGATTATAACAAAACACTTGAAACAACAAAAACAAACAAGAAAAAAAACAAACAAAAAAAAAACCCATACAAGCACATGTTATTATCTCAAAAACAAAAGACCAAAAAACAACTGATCATAAACAATCAGTTTAAGATACTAGTACTTATTGACAATTTTTTCTGCAACTATACATTTTTTTTTAAATCTGTTAATGTCTGTACAACCTTTTGTACACATTTGTTTTAAAGTAGTACTAGCAACTTGGTGCTTAAAATTAAATCTTCTGTGATTTTCTTCTTCTGAAGTGAACACAAATAGCTTTTGCAGATTTACTGGTAAAACTCTGTTTCTGGCTTTGAACATAATTAACAGTGTCTGGAGTTCTATTATTTTTGTAAGTTTTAATAACCCCGATTTAATAAATAAACGATTGGTATGTTCCATAAAGTTGACTTTGTGGATGATTCGGATTGCTGTTTTCTGCAATAAGAACAAAGGCATTATATTGCTCACATATGTATTACCCCATACTTCTGCACTTCAAATAAGGCAGTATAAGTGAACAATACAACATTCTCATTGTTTTGCAATCTAAAATATACTTGACTTTGTTCAAAATGAAAATATTCTTTGACAGTTTTTTCTTAACATATAATACATGCAATTTCCATGTCAAATTGTCATCCAATATAATACCCAAAAACTTAAACTCTGATACTTTCTCAATTTTAACTCCATCAATGGATAATGACACTTCCTCTTTACTTCTTTTAGCAAAGACCAAAAACTTATACATAAACATAACATAAAAAATAACTTATTTACATGAAACCAAATTTTAAGTTTCACCATTTCACTTTCAATATTTTCAGATAATGTTTTTAAATTATCTCCTGAGCAGAAGAAATTTGTGTCATCTGTAAACAAAACAAACCGTAACAATTTAGAAACTTCTCAAATGTCATTTATATATGAAATAAAAAGTTTTGGCCCCAAAACCGAACCTTGTGGTACCCCACATTCAATCTTCAAACGTGCAGATGTATTGCCAGCAAAATGCACATATTGTCGTCTATTATTTAAATAGCCGATTATCCTCTCTAGACCAACTCCTCTCACACCATATGTGTTCAATTTAGCAATTAAAATTGAGTGTTCTATTGTGTCGAATGCTTTCTTTAGGTCAGTGAATACCCCTATTGTATATTTCTGTATATGTCAATTGCTGTTGTAATTTCTTCTAATATTTCCATTATTGCCAGAGCAGTAGACCGATTTGTCCGAAAACCATACTGACTCTCACTTAATATATTATTTTTTTCAATAAAGTTATCTAGTTTTTGAACAAACAACTTTTCTAGCACTTTTGAAAATTGGGGAAGTAATGATACGGGTCTGTAATTGTTAAAGCTGTGTTTATCTCCTGCTTTGAAAAGAGGAATGACCTTTGCTGTTTTCATCCTCTCTGGAAAAACACCTGTTTTAAATGAAAGATTATAAACATAACATAGTGGTTTAATAATACAGTCAATAGTCATTTTTACTATTTTCATGTCTATTCCATCACTATCAGTTGACGCCTTATTTTTTGTTTTAGCTACCACAGAAGTAATTTGATTTTCACTAACCTCACCAAGAAACATGGACTGCATCACTTTATTTTCCCCTTTCCAGCTACTCTCTGATTGACCATGATTTTTTATGATAACATTTGCCAAATTAGGCCCAACATTTACAAAAAAAGAATTTATTTCATTTGCCACTTTATTCATGTTTTTAATCACCTTATTGTCCTTAATGAAGTGATTGGGTAGGTCTGTTGTTCTAGATTTGTTACCTATTGCACTGTTTAGAATGTTCCATGTACCCTTAATGTTGCTTTTATTTTCTTGTAAATTTGTGTTATAATTTTTTTTTCCTGTCTCAATATAATAGTTAATTTATTTTTGTACACCTTATATTTCTTTTCAGCAGTCTCTGTTCTAGATTTTATGAAGTTTCTTTAAAGTTTGTTTTTCTTTTTACATGCATTTTGTAAGCTCTTTGTTATCCAAGGTTTTTTGTTATACGTTTTATACTTACATAAAACTATTGGACAGTGTTTATCATAAAGAGCTGAATAACAGTTTAAGAATGAATCATACGCAGTATTTACTTCATCTGTGTAAACCCCATTCCATTCCTCTTTTAAGAGATCATTTCTAAAAGCATTTATTCGGTCCTCAGTCCTCACCCTTTTATATCTGTGGAAATTTTCTGTATTCTTTTGCTGTAGTTCATAATTAAATGTTGCAAATACAGGTAGATGGTCACTAATATCATTTATCACGAGGCCACTATTAATGCTATTCTCCGGAACATTTGTGAAAATATTATCGATTAATGTTGCACTAAAGGAGGTTACTCTACTGGGCTTTGGAATCAGTGGGTAACGCCCTCTACTGTATAATGTATCCAGAAAGTCTGAAGTTTGTTTATGTGTAGATACCTTTAAAAGGTCGATGTTAAAATTGCCACAGAGTATGAGTGGTTTATTGACATTTACATCTGTCATTAATTCATCCAGACTTTCTTTAAAAGTTTCTATATTTGATCCGGGTTTCCTGTAAACACATGCTACAACCATGTTTCTCCTTCTTTCTAATTCAATTTACACAGCTATACACTCCATTAAATCATCAATTACAGCTGTTAAGCATTCCACTGGTCTACATTTTAAATCACTGTCAATATAAAGAGCCACACCCCCTCCACTGCTATTAGCTCTATTGGTGACATATAAATCATAACCATTCATATGCAAATGTATATCCTTCTCTTCATTTATCCATGTCTCAGATAGAGCTATCAACTTAAATTTATTTTTAAATGTGTCCAAAAATTCATTGATTTTGTTTTTAATTGAGTTTCTAGGTAAGCTTCTACAGTTGAAATGTATCAATGAAAAAGTCTTGTCGAGCTCAACACTATCATGAAGATGTTCATCAGTATAATATCTGCAAGAGTCAATGATGTGACTAAAAACATGATTCTCTGGATCCACATCATTTTCAAAATCATAAATTCTATGTTCTGTGTATTCAGATCTTAAAAAAACCTGACTCTTAAATGTATCAGCCATTAAACAAAAGTAATGTATGTCCTGTCATTTTTCTTGAAAGTTAAATTCTTACTCCTAGCACAGATTTTTAAACAAATCCCAGCAGAAAAAAAATGAACAAAAGAAAAATGAAAAAAAAACTTCATTATCATTTGTATTTATCCAGGTCTCTCAAACTTCTTACCACAACCACTTTAGCTTGCTCTGGGGCTCCATTTAACCGTATGTACACCTTTCCATTCCTTGTCCAGGTTGCTTGGATCTTGCTTTGCTTTGCTATTTCAGCATTTTTCTTTGTCAGGTGCTCATTTACATACACCCCTGTGCCTTTAAGTTTTTTGGCTTGCTTCAACACTTCCACCTTGTGCTTCCTATTTACAAACTTGATCACAATTGTGGGATTAGTTTTTTTTTTGTCCTTACGTGGAAGAGTGTGGCAGGCTGAGATCTGGTGACTCTCCAGGTGAATGTTTTTACTTGTCAGGAATTGAACAACTTGTTTCTCCAGGGTGTGCTGCTCCTCAGATGGTGCATCCTCACCTTGTTGATCACCGGCTGGGCTGGCAACCCTGGCATAGCTTCGATGTTTAGTCTCCAGTCCAGTGATTATAAGGTCATCAGCTCGGGAGTACTGCTCCAAGTCGTCAACTCTTTGCTCCAGGAACTCAATCCTCTGGTCCCTTTGCTTGATGATTATTTTCAGTTCACGGATCTCCTCCATGATTGTCTATATTTTTCTGTTTTACAGAGTGGTGCCATTTTCGAGGTGACATATCATTTATTATAATTAATAATTATTTATGATAATAATTATTAATTCTGATAGCCATCGAGCCACACTTTTGAACTGGGAGATCCTCACAAGTGACGCTCAGGTTCATCCTTGCATATCTGATATCCTTACGGGAGGGAATGCATTTATGATAACGGCCTTTATTTACATATTTGACGCCCCGTGCAAGGTATCATTTATTCATAAAGGATCCATCCTCAATTCCCAACATAAATGGTGCCCCGTGTGAGGCATAGTACAGTTGGCAATCGTTCATAATTACAAATATCCATCCAGCTGCTATGGATCAAAGGCAACTTCAACAACCAGTGCAGAGAGATGGACATTTTTTCTTTTTGATGGTTAAAACGTGCGCAAGATTCAAAAATGCCCTGATAAAACAGGGGAAACCCACTTGAATTTAAAAAGGCCAGATCAGTTAAAAACAGAGCAGCATCCAGCCCCAGGTTACTCATGTCTGAGGATACAGCTGGTCAGGCTCCTCCACACCAAGTTGGACGGTCCTGTCAGGAATCAACAACCCAAGTGATATCATATGGCAGTAAAAAGGAAAAAAATTATGATAAATATGTAGTCTTAAGCGAGTCTAATGAGACAAAGTAATGTAACTTCTATGGTGGACATAATGAGCAGAGCTAAAAGTATCAGATCAGTGTTACATTCACTAAATTTGCCTGTTTATTGTTGTCATTGGCAGACCCATAACAAACTAGCACATTTGCACACACACACACACACACACACACACACACACACACACACACACTTAGGTCCCATTAGATTTACTCTCTAAGAAACAATGATTTTCAGCCCTGCATAGATTAGTCACATGACAACATTTCAACCTCTGAGGTATCACTGCCATCAGAGGTGTTAAGAAAAACAAGCTTCAGCATAAACACATGATGCAGCTATCACACATCAACACCTGATGCAATTATTACCATTATATTATTATAATATTTAATCAAATAATAGTTTTTTAGATAACAATAAATTCAATTAACATGTGTACTGTGAGAGGGGTCGCTGCCAGCCACAAATCACCAGAGAATTATCAACCTATTCTGCAGCTTCCCTCAGAAAGTTTCTAACTCAACTTTAAGTCTCACAACTTTATTTTTTTAGTTCACTCCTACAGCTCTCACCAGGATCTCCTCGGGTCTCTCTTACATTCCCGCAATACAGACAGAATTAGAGATGAGCTGGTAAATGTAGCCAAGAATTTAGCAGCTAAAGAGCCAGATATTTACTTTTGATAGTCTTGGAGACATTAGAAAAAAAGGAAGAAATCTGGACCTTAACTCAGATATGTAAATAGTAACGGGCAACATTACGCAAAAGTCACGATACAGTTCACACCTTGTTTGGTTCAGTAAGAAAAAAAAATACATGCAGCAGTATCAGTTTGTTTTCTTTCTTTCTTTTTTTTTTTAACTGACAGGCACAATCCTCTTGTTGGGTATTAATATTCTTATAGCCATCTAACCACACTTTCTAACCTTTCAAACCACTTTTGAAGCTCCTTACATAAAGGGGTAACCAGGCCTTGCCTGTTGGCCTAGTGAGAGCTGCAAAACTGTTTGATTTACACGTAATATACTTTAAATTAACTGTAACCAGTCAGTCTTATATGCAACTAACTTACTAACCTTTGACCTGCTCACACACTGTCTGTATAAAGCAAGATTAACATACAACTTTGATTTTAACACGAATATCACAAATATACTTGAAACCCACATATAAACCAAATCATTAATTACAGGTCAAATCCTTTATACTAAAGTCCTTGCTGACTGCTTATCTAAGCCCAGTTACATTACTCACAGATCCAGTTGAGAAGGGGGGAAATCCTTTTTCGATGGAGGCAGGGAGGGAGGAAGTGTCAGGTTGACTTTCAATAATTTGCTGCCTTGGAAATTAAGTTGCTGGTTTGTCCTTGTTGTTGAGGTGAAGCTTTCTCTGGCAGTTGCAATGAAGTCTGCGTCAATTAATGCAACTTTGGTGCGCAGGGAAGGTCAGAGTTGCAGTTATTTCAGAAGTCTTTATGGAAAGGAGATTCTGAATGAAGTCTCACCCTCAGTTGCAGAGGATCTAAGCAGGGAGTTAGGGAGGAGGGGGTTGGAGAATCCAGGGTCCCCTCCTGGAGGAGATGGAGGTTTATCTGCTCCGGGGGCAGTGGAGAAAGAGAGAGATCAGGGGGACACTGACCTGTTTTATCAGGGGA
The DNA here is from genome assembly GCF_030273125.1 of Centropristis striata. Taxonomy (NCBI): domain Eukaryota; kingdom Metazoa; phylum Chordata; class Actinopteri; order Perciformes; family Serranidae; genus Centropristis; species Centropristis striata. The sequence goes on from NC_081523.1 coordinate 97,857, forward strand.
ACCCATGTGAAGTCACAGGTCCCTTGACCAATGAGTTGGTCTGTGGGTCGTAAACGCCGAGCATTCTGGTGATCCGCCATTTTGTGAGTTGACTCAGAAAGCTGCATTTAGTCCACAAATGTTTAAGTCCACAAATTTACCCAAGATTCAACTGTGGTACGATCCCAACATACTCAACCCTTCTCCCTGCAAATTACTCCAGCTAAATCAATAAAGGATTTGTGTCTGCACTGATACCTGCCGCTTAAATCTTGTATTTGGGTTCAGACCTTGCATAGTTCATAACAACCACCTTGGTCTTCCGAGCCAGAAGCATATTAGCATAAGAGGGTGGAGCTAAGTTAACATATAGAACTACAGTTTGCTAGCTCGCTAGATTAGCATACAACAGAACAGAAGGCAACTTCAACAACCAGTGCAGAGAGGTGGACATTTTTTCTTTTTGATCATTAAAAAGGCCCCAAGATTTAAAAACGCCCTGATAAAACAGGGAAAACCCACTTAAATTTTAAAAGGCCGGATCAGTTAAAAACAGAGTAGCATCCAGCCCCAGGTTACTCATGTCTGAAGATACAGCTGGTCAGGCTCCTCCACACCAGGTCTGACGGCCCTGTCAGGAATCCTTGGATGAATTAAAATAAAAAAGTGGCTGTTGAACTGGCCAAGTGAACGAGGCCCTGTCCCCTCTCCTCTCTAGGTAAATACAGCCCCCCACCCCCCGTGGCACCCAGTGCAGATAATAATAACAATAATAATAATAATAATAACAAATGACCTTTTTAATTTGTTCAGACAAAGGACTTGTCTCTGTCCTTGTCTTGCTAGATCTGAGTGCTGCATTTGACACAATTGACCATCGTATCCTATTACAGAGACTGGAACGTGCTATTGGCATTAGAGGAACGGCACTGGGCTGGTTTAAATCGTACTTATTAGACCATTCCCAGTTTGTTTATGTGAACAATGAATCCTCCGTGCGCACTGGTGTTAACCACGGTGTTCCACAGGGTTCTGTGCTTGGACCAATTTTATTCACCCTTTATATGCTCCCTCTAGGTAACATAATAAGAAAACATTCAATTAACTTTCATTGTTATGCAGATGACACTTAGTTATATAGATCAATCAATCCAGGTGAAACTGATCAGCTAGCCAAACTTAATGCATGCCCTAAGGACATAAAAACCTGGATGGTCCACAACTTCCTAATGTTAAACTCGGAAAAAACGGAAGTGATTGTGCTCGGACACGAACACCTCCGAAACTCATTATCTAAAGACTTAATAAGCATTGATGGCATTACCCTGGCCTCCAATACCACCATTAAGAACCTTGGAGTTATCTTTGATCAGGATCTGCGTTTTTTCACCTACGTAATATTACAAAAATTAGACACATCCTGTCTCAAAAGGATGAAGAAAAATTTGTGCATGCTTTTGTTACTTCAAGGTTAGATTACTGTAATTCCTTACTGTCAGGCTGCTCCAATAAATCCCTCAAAACTCTTCAGTTAGTCCAAAATGCTGCAACTCGTGTACTGACAAGAACCAAGAAAAGAGATCATATTTCTCCCGTTCTAGCTTCGCTGCACTGGCTCCCTGTAACATCCAGAATTGAGTTTAAAATCCTTCTTCTTACTTACAAGGCTCTAAATGGTCAGGCACCATCATATCTTAAAGACCTCATAGTGCCATATTACCCTTCTAGAGCAATACACTCCCAAAATTCTAGGTTACTTGTGGTTCCTAAAGTCCTTAAAACTAGATTGGGAGCAAGAGCCTTCAGTTATCAAGCTCCTCTCTTGTGGAATCATCTCCCAGTCTCAGTACGGGAGGCAGACACCCCGTCTTTATTGAAGAGTAAACTTAAAACTTTCCTCTTTGACAAAGCCTATAGTTAGGGCTGGCTGAGGCCTGCCTTGGACCAGCCCCTAGTTATGCCGCTATAGGCCCAATGTGTCGGGGGACACGATACACCGGGCCCCTCATTTCTTCTCTTTCTCTGATGTCCCAATAATACATGACACAAGCTTTTATTATCCCAGAGTACTAGCACTTTTCTTTGCTCTCTCTTTCACAGGGTGTCGTGCTGTGGTCCTGCTCGGCATCACTCCTGCTGGTCTCACTGCTGTGGATCTGGTTGGGCCCCAGATGGGAATGCTCCTCTCCTGGTCCACTCTACACTCACCATCACTACGGGCCAATGGTGGCGCTTCATCACCTGCTGCTGTGGCCCTCCCAGAACTCCTCTCTGTTTCTCTCTCAACCGTCTCTCTCTATCCTCGCTCCCTCTCCCCCTTCAACCTTCGATGTGAGGGTCTAAGGACAGACGATGTCGTGCCATTTACAGTCTGTGAAGCCCTTTGAGGCAAATCTGTGATTTGTGATTTTGGGCTATATCAATTAAATTGATTTGATTTAAAGTGAAGCCTTTTCTTATGCACCAGCACTTTGAAACAGTAATCCACGCCTTTGTTACTCAGCTGGATTACTGTAACTCTTTGTACTTTGGAGTCAGCCAGTCCTCCCTCGCACGGCTCCAGTTGGTGCAGAACGCAGCTGCTCGCCTCTTAACTGGAGTTCGTAAGAGGGAGCACATAACTCCCATCCTGGCCTCCCTCCACTGGCTGCCTGTGCATTTTAGAGTCCATTTTCAGATTATTTTATTTGTTTTTAAATCTTTAAGTGGTCTCGCCCCGTCTTACCTCTCTGAGCTCCTCCACCCCTACGATCCTGCTCGGTGCCTCAGGTCAGCTGATCTGCTGCTCCTGGAGGTACCGAGGTCTAAACGGAAGCTCAGAGGGGACAGATCTTTCTCTGTTGCAGCCCCCAAGTTGTGGAATAAGCTGCCTTTGCACATCAGACAAGCCTCATAACTGTCCATTTTTAAAACTCATCTTAAAACCTATTTTTATTCCTTTGCTTTCAACCGCGCATGAGACGCTGCTCTTGTTTTGTGTTTGCTTTTATTTGTTTTTTTTTAAAATTGTTTTTAAAAAAAGCAATGCAACTATTTATTTTCGTGTGTATCAGCACTTTGTTGCGGCTGTGATTGTTTTTAAGGTGCTTTACAAATAAAGTTGAGTTGAGTTGAGTTTTCCAAGGAAGACACCAAGATATTTAAGGCTGTCGGTTTTCAAAAATTGAAATTTTTGGAAAACAAAAAATTCCCAGAGCTACACTCTCACAAACAAGCTCTCACTCAGAGAGAGAGGGAGAGAGAGAGAGAGAGAGAGAGAGAGAGAGAGAGAGAGAGATTTAGGGAAAGTGATGACAATGATGGTGTGAGGTGAGGAGGGAAATGACATCAGAGTCCAAATACACAGAGGGGAAAAGGAGGGGTGGGATTATGAGAAGTAACAGAGAAGTAAATCAGGTACATGACTCAGTTTTGTTCAGAAAGCTGCCAGAGTTGCAGCTATCTGCAGATCTCTGAAGATGGAGGTTGGGGATGATTGGGTGCCTTGTTCCAGTGAATTCCTCAATATCTCCTGCTGGAACCCACCGCCTCCTTGGCCTGAAACATTGTTTATTAACATTACACTGTACTCCATCTCTGTGCTCACTGCGGTCCTCAACCTGCTCATCATCATCTCAATCTCCCACTTCAGGCAGAGATGAACTTTTTTGTTTCTCTTTTCTGGTTTGGTACTTTAAACATGTGAATCACTGCTGTAGGTCAAGAAGAATTGTCTTTGAACTGGATGTGAATAATGTTGCTGCTCTAACACTAGTATTATCTTCTGTCCTCTTGACTGCACGTTAATGCAAAAAGCCACTGTGACCTCTATGTTGTTATTTAAATCAGCAACACTTAGATATGTTCAACATATATGTTGCTGAACAGAAAACATCTAAATTCTTTTTTATCAATATTTGTAATAGTTTGTACATTTTATTATGAGGACTGTTTTGTAGATTGATGCTTTTCTCTTTTCCTCCAGGCAGCTCCACACACCCACCAACATCCTCCTCCTCTCTCTGGCTGTCTCAGATTTTCTTGTGGGCCTCCTGGTGATGCCAGCAGAAGTGACAATGTGCTGGTTGTTTGGTGACCTTTTGTGTTCTCTTTATAGGTTTGTGTCCGACATAATTTTCTCTGCTTCAGTCGTAAACATGGTGCTCATATCAGTTGACCGCTATGTGGCTATTTGTGACCCTCTGCATTACACCACCAGAATCACTGTGAATAGAGTTAGAGTCTGTGTTTGTCTTTTATGGTTCTGTTCTGTTGCCTCCAATAGTTACTACTTTAATTTACATCTTTTTCAACAACAAGAAAACACTTCTTACTGCTATGGAGATTGTCTTGTTTTATTACATGAGGTCAGTGCCTACCTTCAACTTGTTTTAAACTTAATTGTCCCTGTTACTGCCATTATAGTTTTATATACGAGAGTCTTTGTTGTGGCTGTGTCTCAAGCTCGTGTCATGCGCTCTCACATTACAGCTGTCACAAAGCAGATTTCAGTGACTAAAACAGCAAAGAAATCTGAGCTGAAAGCAGCCAGGACTCTTGGTGTTTTGGTAGTTGTGTTTCTAATGTGTTTCACACCAAGTTATTCAAGTATGACAGGATATGAATCCATAAGTCATTCAACATCATTCTTTTTTTCGTATCTATACTTATTTAACTCTTGTCTAAACCCTCTGATTTATGCCTTGTTTTACCCCTGGTTCAGGAAAACAGTTAGACATATTGTTACTCTTCAGATACTGCAGCCTGGCTCCTGTGAGGCCAACATACTGTAGAGAAGCTATGGAAGGATGACGTCATGAAATTGGTGAGAACAAAATAATATTTCTGTGTTTTTTCTCCTCTGCTATGTTTTTATTCATTTTGAGTTTTCAATGTCACATTTCATAATCTATTTTTAGAAAAGAAAGATATAATCTGCTCATCTATGAGAAGTGTTGTTAATCTGTAGAAGAGCGTGAAGTCAAGAGATAACCTTTTTGAACTGTTGACTCCTTGTTGACTATTCTCTCTCCCATGCACATGATGTGTGAGGAAACTGCTCTGAACCCTCTCAGAGACAGATGTAGATGCTGGATGTGTTGTATCTCTGCAGGTCTGTTTGAGAGTCACATCTTTGGGGTGTTTGTAACAGTAAACATTGCATATATTTTTGTCCAAAGATCTTTTTTGTTATTATTATTATGTATTTATATTAGGGATGCACTGATAAAAAAAATAAATAAATAAATAAAAATTGGCCGATATGATAACCGATATAATAATTTAACAGCAATGTTAATAACAGACATTTACCAATATCGATATAAGCTGTATAAAAATAATTTCTATGATGACCATAACTGTTATATCATAATAATAATAATTATAATAATTGTAATTGTAATTATTAAACATACTGAAATGTATGTGTACACACTGAATTTAAAAATGAAATGTCTTTTTAATTTAAAAAATAACTCATGACAATCAATCAATCAAACTTTGTGTAGCACCTTTCATACAAATAACATGTATTTTTAAAATATTAACATTCTCTGCTGCCCTCAGGTCTTCAGGAAGGTTGTTCCAGAGGTGTGGTCCATAGGGATGAAAGGTCACCGAGTGTTTAGGTTCTGTCTTTAGGGATTATTAAAAGTCCACTACTAGAAGACCTGAGTGTTGGAGAGGATTCATAGGCTAAAAGCCTCTCTGATAAATAAATAGCACATACCGTTTTTCCCCAATTTATAGCCAGGCACCTATTAATGACTGGCCATATTTAGTAACCTGGCGTAAAAACTATTTTCAGTAAATAAAAGCCGGCCTCTTTTATAAGCCGGGTGTCTTACCGGTGTTATGTCAAAGTCTCCCGCTGTCCTAGTCATTCTCTGTAAAGTCGAGCCGTTTACGCACGTTCCTCTGCGTTTTTTAGTAGTTTAGACATTTTAAATCCTGCTTAAAATGAACATTCAGCGTGCTGTTCATTGTTTGTTTACATCCGAGTACTTCCAATATGGCTGACATCCGGGTAACTGGCTACAATGCGCTGTGTAAAACACTCTAAAAAGTGCCAGTCAGAGCTGCTCTGATTTTCTTTTTTTTAATAAAAGCCCCCTTCAAATAAAAGCCTGCCCCTATTATTAGCAAGGTCCAAAAACTGTTTTTTTATTAATATAAGCCCCGGCTACTATTTGAGTAAACACAGCAGACCATTAAGAGCTTTATAAACTTCTGAAGCAAACAGGCAGCCAATGCAGAGACTTTTAAATTGTTGTAATATGTGGTCTTTTTCGAGTCCTGGTCAGCAAACATGTTGCTGAGTTTTTAAGTAATTGTAGATGAGCTATATTATTTTTTGGGAGACCAGAAAGTAGAGCATTAGAGTAGGCGATACTGCAGGTGATAAATGTGTGCATTTGTCACATGGGTTAAGTAATATTTTATTGTGTTTCTTTAAGTTCCCAGTGTGTTTTAATTTACAATATTTCTGATTTTAGTGTGTAGTTTTTATTTATGTTCATATTGCATGTATTGCACACCAGGAGTGTATTGTGATTTTATTCTGAAAAGCCCATATGGATGTGACTCCCCACGGTGTAATCGCCTGCACCTGTGGAGCGTAAAATTAGCGGACTTAAAACAAGCTTCCAGAGGAAACGGGAGGAGAGACCGATCGAGTGGAAAGGGCAGGAAGCCGAAGCAAGAACAGAGGGGACCGATCCCAGTGACCACGCCAGAGCTGTTGGACGGAGAAGCCAGGGACTGATTGTTAGAAGGCCCCATGAAGAAGAGTGATACTCTTCCTTCTATGTGAGTAGTGATCTACGACTCTAAGTGTGACCCGCTCTATGTACGTGTGTTTAAAGGTGCAGTGACTGCTGTCTTGCTCTCCTGATAGCTGGAGGTCAACGCCCTGAGGAAGACAACAGTGCAGTGCAGCGGGGTGAAGAAGCCGCAGGACCGAGCGTGGAGTGTATCAACGCTTTCTACGGCGACAGATCGACTTCCACTGGCGCTCCGAGTGCTGCAGCCCCTGCCTTTGCAGATAAGACTCTAGGCCGTTTTATTGGACTCCCTCGCCCCTCAGTTTTTAGCTTCCCTCATTCTAACGTCCTTTTACCAGCCCCCCGGTCCTACCATTTTTAATCTTTGACCCGTGTTTTTAACATGATTTTATTGTGTGAATAAATATCAGTGCTTCTGCTCAAGGATCTGTGGTTTTCTTGGTTTTAGCAACTGCTCTCTTGCCTGATTTTAAACCATACAGTCATTTTTAATAATCTTTAATAACATTTTATGAAAATAACAAACATACACCGTAGCTCCTCAACACATTAATGTCTCTGTATTGAGAGAGAAATGTTCGCACTCTGGCACTGCTCTTCAGATGATAAAATGCATTCTTAGGTATGTTTCTAATGTGGGACTCAAAACTAAACTCAGAATCAAAAAGTACTCCAAGGTTTTTTTCCTGATGACTTGGGTTCAATGCCAGAGTGGGTTTAATGTAAAATTGGCATTGATTTTCTTGAGCAGGGCAGGAATTGCCCTCGCAATTTGGCCTTGTGCCCTAGAAAAAAATATCTGCCCTGAGGCCACGGAGGCCTTGATGCCCCGCCTGCACTGCCCCAGTTGGTTTTACGGTTTTCGAGTCTGCCTCTTTCCTGTCAACACAGCTTGGACACCTGTGCCTTTAGAGAAAAAAAGCATCTTTTGATGACATTCATCATCAGTGGTGGGTTTAATTCGAGCCTGGCATGAACCACTCGGACGGGCTATAATGACAGTTTGACACGAATCTATCACCGGCCAAGCAAGGAGACTTCATCAAATACAGACTAATCTGTCCTGCCATAGTCTCATGTGCTGCGCTAACGACACATTTCAAGCTTCTGAAAGAATATCTACACTATTCATAATACAAAGTTATTTGGCGTTGTGTTGCCGTTGCCTCAGCAAAGTGTCTGTCACCCATCAATCAATCAAACCCCGACCCACCTCTCGGTCCTCCTCTGACTCAGATTGTTTTTCAGTGAGTGTCATGGTGCCGTCCTATGGCGACTTGGTGTTGTTCTGTCTGTCAGTATGATTGGTTGTGCTGTGTTTACGCGTGGATTATGTTTTTGGGATCATCAAGTATGAGAGAACGGCTCTCCTCCACATAGGGATAACATGGCTAAATTTGAGCCATAGCTGAACTTTTACGAGGACGTTTTAATCAGAACCATGGACACCAGTGGTTCCCGAGGGTTTACCAATGCTAACCCCCGGCTGAGAACCAGGAAGTGCGGCAAAAGAGCTGGTCTTGAGATGGGTGTCTTTCCTTTTGCTTTGAATACTTCCATGGTTAAACCCCTTCGGAAACGAAATAATTTATATACATCACTTTTTAATAACTACAGACCAGTATCCCATCTTCCATTTTCAAGCAAACTTTTAGAGAAACTTGTTTTTAATTAACTGAATTATTTTTAAAACCCCTTCCATGTTTGTCATTGTGGTTATTAGGGCCCGAGAATGATTGACCTGCAAGGTCCCTATTGTTTTTTTGAATTAATATTTATTAGGTCCCAAGCAGGTAATGACCTGCGAAGTCCCTATTGTTTTACATTTGGTTATTTTATTATTACTTTTATAGGGACCTGTCAGGCCGGGCTCGAAGCAGGACTCAGACACAGAGATAGAGTATGTCAAAAGCACTTTATTTTGGTACTTAGTCAGCAAGAGGAACTCCCCGAACAGAGGAAACAAAAGGGCTATGAACATTAAACAGTCTAGAAGACCTAACACTAATAATCCCTAAAAAGAGGGAAAACACAAAACTCCTGACTATCCTGAAACTCAGGGCAACTAGACAAGGGAAGGGGGGAAAAAGGGACAAAATAAAATACTAATAAACAAAAGGCGCTCCAAAAGGGAGGAAAAGACCTAACAGGGAAAAAGACTAAACTAAAAATCACTCCGTAAAATGGAGGAACAATCTAAGGGAGAAAAACTAAAGAACTCAAAATCAGTCTTAAGGAGGAATAACAAAAGGCAATCCAAACAACTAACAAACTAAGGGAGCAGCTAAGCTGTGAAAATTTACAAAAGAAAATCACTCTTATGAGGAGAACAAACTTGAAAACGAAGCAAGGCAGATGACTGTGGCGATGACAAGAACTGTGGTAATGCTGGCGAGACGAAAAACGACACACTGGCACAGGACAAGGGAGACACAGCCTATTTAACACATGAGGGAGGGAGCACCAGGTGAACACAATTGGTAATTAGGGGAGACACTCAGGCAGGTGACACACACAGGGAGGAGCAGGTGATCTGAAACGAGAGGAGAGTTACTTTTCAAAATAAAAGCAGTGACGAGACCAAAACATAAAAAAGCCAAGACCTCGCCACGGTGTGACAGGGTGCGAGGACCCTATTGTTATTGGTCCGTTTGATAAGCCACGCCCCCTTTTCCTTACAATTGAACCGTTTGTAGTACAGACTTGTATGAGGTGTCGTTGTACTCAGGACAGAGTCCCTGTGTAATCCCTGCACTTACGTTAAGCCACGCCACATTTTCCTTACTAACAAACCGTTTGTTCTACAGACTTATATAAGGTGTCAGTGTACTCAGGACAGAGTCCCTGTTTAACTGGTTATCGATTGCTCTGCCCCTTTTGATTGGCCACGCCCCTTTTCATTAGTCAACGGCCAGTTGTCGGACACTCTCTTCAGCGGTGGCAGCCGACGATCACTGGACCCAGCGTGACCAGCTCCCCCAATGGTGCCTCCCTCAGATGGCTCCTGTTTAGTGCTGCTTGCAGCCCTAGTTTGTGATTTTTGAGTAAGTTTTCTTTTGTAAAAAAAAAAAAAATTGCATTCATCCTGTTTCTTGTCTGGTTTTTTGAAAGATCCCTTTTTAAAAGTTTTCATTGCGCCTCATCACTTGAATGAGGTGGCTGTGCGACAGTCGCAGTCTAGTCATTTTCATAGTATGACAAGAGACAGTCAGAGATCTCCCTTCCATTTTGGGCATCTGACAAGGAACAGAGAGATGCCTCTCTCCCAGGATGCCCTGCGTTTATGGCACCTACAGGCCAACTCATTGGTCAAGGGACCTTTGGCAGCGCAGGTGGTACCCTGTAAAGACCAGATCTCCACCTCTGATCTTTCGCTCTCTACTGCTGGCCCAGCAGCAACACCTCCATCTCCTTCAGGTGGTGACCCAGAGGCCTAGATTCACCAGTGCCCACCTCCTTTCTCAACCCCTCCAGAGATCTCCCGCTCAGGGTGAGACTTTCTCCAGAAAATTGCCTTTTCCAAAAAGGAATTCTGAAACAACTGCAACTCTGATCTACTCTGCGCATCAAGGTTGAATTATTGAACGCAAAATTCAAGGCAATTGCCAGAGAAGGCAGAAGCAGACAGCAAAAAGATGTCTGGAGGAAATGCAGGAAGGGTGGGAGAGGGTGAGAGCGTTTCGCTGCAGTATACTTTCAGGGGAATTTTTTTTTTCCAGTAACGGCCTTGAGGCCAGAGCTATTGAGGGGGGGAGGGGGGGACAGATAAGATTGGAATTTTGGGCTTAGGCGAGTGGCCGCATGCAATTTCCATGGCTACCCGTCTTGTGCATACTGGTCTCCGGATCTATCCAGATCCAGAGCCTTTGCAAGGCCATCAATTTCTCCAAGATTTTATCCATATTGCGGTTTGTCACCACAGTCTGGGTGCCAACAGCTCTGCCCATCGCTTCAATCATGTCTGGCAGCCTTGCTTTGGACAGCTGTCACCGTTTTGTGTATATCTCAATAAGCCAGGGCAATGCCTAATCCAATCAGCAAAAGACCTGTAATCATGGTTCCAAATCGGTAAAGATCTTCAACGTCCTCTACAGAAAGAGCCTCCAGGTACACGACCCGCCACCTCTCCCATTCGTGCATCGTGTAGCCAGCTGAGAATGTCCCACTCTATACACCATAGATGTTTGATTTTATTTGCTTTTACATGTTTATTTAGAATAAATACCTTTATAAATTCAGATATTAATTTAATGTTGTACTTTGTGAAAGATATGTCAACCTATGGAAATAATTCCAAATTCCTTCAACCATTATTAAATATAAATATGGTAATTTGATTTTAATTATTAATCAGTGTTCCAAATTGATAGTTTAGTAGACTGATTTAGGTGAATTGGCTATATTTTTCTGTTTTACAGAGTGGTGCCCCATTTTCGAGGTGACATATCATTTATTATAATTAATAATTATTTGTGATAATTATTATTAATTCTGATAGCCATCGAACCACACTTTTGAACCGGGAGATCCACAGGTCAGGTTCATCCTTGCATATTTGATATTTTCATCGGAAGGATAGCATTTATGATAATGTCCTTTATCTACATATTTGACGCCCCGTGCAAGGTATCTTTTATTCATAAAAGAGCCATCCTCAATTCCCAACATAAATGGTGCCCCGTGTGAGGCATAGTACAGTTGGCAGATCGACTTCCACTGGCGCTCCGAGTGCTGCAGCCCCTGCCTTTGCAGATAAGACTCTCGACTGTTTTATTGGACTCCCTCGCCCCTCAGTTTTTAGCTTCCCTTATTTTAACGCCCTTTTACCAGCCCCCCGGTCCTACCATTTTCAATCTTTGACCCGTGTTTTTAACATGATTTCATTCTGTGAATAAATATCAGTGCTTCTGCTCAAGGATCTGTGGTTTTCTTGGTTTTAGCAATTACTCTCTTGCCTGATTTTAAACCATACAGTCATTTTTAATAACCTTGAATAACATTTTATGAAAATAACAAACATACACCATAGCTCCTCAACACATTAATGTCTCTGTGTTGAAAGAGAAATGGTCGCACTCTGGCACTGTTCTTCAGATGTTAAAATGCATTCTCAGTTATGTTTCTAATGTGGGACTCAAAACTAAACTGAATAAAAAAGTACTAAGGTTTTTTTCCTGATGACTTGGGTTTAATGCCAGAGTGTATTGTAAAACTGGCATTGACCCATAACAAACAAGCACATTTGCACACACACACACACACTTAGGTCCCATTAGATTTAATCGGCCTCTCTATGAACAATGTTTTTCAGCCCATTAGTTGCTCCTGATGGCGGTGTACTGACCCCCTGTAGACGAAAACTTTGTTCACACCTGCATGGATTAGTCACATGACGACATTTCAACCTCTGAGGTATCACTGCCATCAGAGGTGTTAAGCTTCAGCATAAACACATGATGCCACAGCGTCCTGGCGGGAACCCAGGAATCGAACCACATCTAGCTGTGAGGCGAGAACGCTACCAACTGCGCCACCGTGCCCCCTTGGTCTTCATTTATTATTAATGGTAACACCTTCTCCATCCTTTTAGTCAATATTGAAGCATATCATTTGCAATCTTGATTTAGCACGCTAATTGGCCTGTATCCACTGCATTTTTTTCTGTCTTTGCCTTCTTTTGGGATTATAGATATAATGGCTTCCCTCCAAGATGGCGGCAGAACTCCCTTCCTGGCATGGTTTTATGACAATACATTTTATGGATTGTATTTGCCAATATTCATGGCAAAAAGGCAGTAGAGTCTCTTAAAGTGTAAGACATCTTTTCAGCTAAAGTAACTTCAAATGAAATACTCATTCTGTTGTTCTCTAGTACACATACACATGCCAAGCAATTTAGCAGGAATCAGGAGATTGCAACATTCTTCTCTTTCTGTTGAACTCTGCTCTGCAGGGTACAGGTCGACATCAAGAGGGTAGTGTAGCAATATATAACAAAGTACTATAGCTTTGTCATTTAAGTTAATCTATTCATCATTCTGCATTAGTGTGCTCTTTGCGGTGCACGCTCCATTATCTGTTTCAGATTCTTTGCTCAGCAACATTTCAGTGCCACAACAGATGATATCACATTAGCAGTAGTAGCCAAATGTGAGCTTATTTCTCTCGTTAGCTGTTCAAATGGAGCAAGACTTGTAATCAATTAGGCTCCACTGGTTATCAATTAAAGGAGCGGGAATCTTGTGTTCTTCCCCATACACACAGAGTGAATGCTTCTGATCCATCAGGCTTTTGATCATAAGGAATTTGCTATTCCATCTGGTTATGATGTCCTGTTGTAGCATCTTTGTTTTCATGCTCAACTCCATCTGTATGTCTCGCAGTCGAGAGGTGGTAGGTTGAGAGTGCAAGAAATGTCCAACTATTTTCCTTCCGCCACACAGTCAGTGATGATTCGCTCGCTTAACACTCATCATTTACTGCATCGCATGAGCATTCAGACCAGGCTTTTAATGCCACACTAATCCTAACCCAAAACCTTTGGGCTACTGTAACATGCCTAAACTCGGGGCGTCAAAAGATGTAGGGAACATAGGGGTTACAAAGAAATGTATGGATAAATATATTTAACGTAAAATAAATATATTTAACATTGTAAGAAAAGGAGTAAACATAATGCACAATATAATGTTAGGGTTATTGTAAATAATGAATAATGATAATAAAATGTGATATGACTTGATTTACTCAAGTCACCTCAAAATGGGTCACTACTCCGCAAGACAGAGAAGAGATAGCCAATACTCCTAAATCAGTCTCATAAAGTTACTAAGCTATCAACTTGTAACACTGATCAATAATTAACTTAATAATCAATATCAAATTACCATATTCATATTTAGTAGTGGTTGAATGAATTTGGAATACTTTTCATAGAAGAGGTTGGTATTCACTCATTCATGTGCAACATTAAAAAGGACATGGCAGGCATGTATATGCTAAAAAGATATGTTTTCTAAAACAGTAAAGTAAAGCAAATAAAATACACAATATCTGATTATTGACTATTTACAGTGAAAATGTGGAAGAGTGAGATGATGCTTGTGTGTGTATGACAAAATGGCCGCCCAGGGTTAGGTAAGAGCAGACAAAGAAGCAGGTAAAGGCAAAATGGTGGACGTGTCTTATGTCTTGGGAGAACAATAGACTATGCTTACTTTGATTCTATGAAAGGCTAATTTGAAGTCTACCATATGTGAGTTATTATAGTAGACCCGAAATGAATGTATTAGTTTGTGAAGGCCTGTGTAAACAGACTAACATTTTAACTAACAACTTTTAAATGCAGGGACGCAAACAAAGGTATGGTGAAAAAGAAATCAGTCCCCCCACCCCCCCATTAGGAGAAATAATAATATAATGATAATACAATTAGAAATCTGAAGAATTAACAAATTAATAAGTATATAAGGTTAAGGTAAGGTAACTTTATTTGTACCTGAGGGTAGATTTGGTTGCAGTTAAAAAGAATTGGCTGCTTACACACACACACACACACGCAGACAACAACGACAGTGACGTAAGTCGCGAAAAACTGCCCAAAATTTTGCATTGAAATGAATGGGACGGCCGAAAGAAAATGAGCAAATTTAGGTTATTAATTGAAGATTTTCAGACGTCTACTTCTCCGGCATAATTTCACCTAGAGACTCCATTTAAACTTTAAACAGTAGACACAAGTCTTGTGTATTGGTGTATTAATTTGCATTTCGATAGGTCATATAGTTTTTTATCAATCCCTGTTCAATGACCATGATCATTTTTGGAGAAATTCTGAGATTCTAATGGGTGTGTATTGCACGGAATGTTCGTGTCAGAGTGTGTGATGTCATCGCTCAGAGTGTAGAGGGAGAGGTAAAACTGTCAAAAAATAAATTTGAAAACTGCACTCCAGGCCGCAAATTCCACTCTACAGAAATAATTTATACATAGAAATGTAGGAAAATTTGTCTTCTCACTCACAATCCTCTGGTAAAGCTGTCAGAGTTATAGTTTGGGCGTAGGACGCACAGATGATCCACCAACACCACCAACAGCCTCATTGGCTCCCATATTAAAAACGCAGGGAGATTTCGGCAAAAGGGAGATTTAACTGTTTTTTTAGATCGCTCTAACAAAGCTATTTTTTCATTTTTCTTAAAATAAAAACATATGTAGAGGTTCAGGAAGAACTCAGGACGCTCAAAGTGAAGTCGGATCAATGATAGGTATTATGGTTTTGCCAAAAATGCTTTCTGTTCGAGGACAGAAATTTCACTCTGCCCACCTCTGGCTGCTGTCACTCTGCCAGAAGATTCCACAGCTGTTAATTCTGTTGATTGCTCTGCTCTGATTGGTCGACCCCACGCTTTGATGTTTTGATGTGATTACAGTTACAGATACACACACGCACACACACACACACACACACGCACACACACACACACACACACACACACACACACTGGTCATTTAATGTAATAACAGTTAAAGATACACGCACGCACACACACACTGGTCATTTAATGTAATAACAGTTACAGATACACACACACACACACACACACACACACTGGTCATTTAATGTAATATCAGTTAAAGATACACGCACGCACACACACACTGGTCATTTAATGTAATAACAGTTAAAGATACACGCACGCACACACACACTGGTCATTTAATGTAATAACAGTTAAAGATACACGCACGCACGCACACACACACGCACACACACACACATATGCGCGCGTAAGCGCGCACACTCCTCCAGATACAAATGTTTCACACACACACACATTTTGAGGTTAAAGGGCATAGGTTGCTGTATGAATAAATACTTGAAGAGGAATGTTTGTTGTAGGTGTGCTCCTTGTATATTATATAGTATCATAACATTACTAGTATTAATTGTTTGAAATCTCTGAATAGAGTACACACACCGGCAGTAGCCCCCGTGGCCCTTTCAAAATTTCCCCAGAGGAAATTTTCTAGTTATTATTATTACTATTATTATTATTATTATTTTGCACATGTATGCATGCAGCGATTAATCATTAATTTAAATTTAAATTTAAATAATAGCATGCACAAAATGTAGCTAATCTTTTTTTTTACTGTCATCTAAGCCAAAAGAAAGAGCAGACAAGTTGTGCTGAAGCGACAGAGGTTCTTTCAGCAGGGCTGAAGTGTGTTTCTATGACGATACCTGGGATGCATGCAATGAAAGTACCTCATTTTACCACATCTGAATAGTGACCAACATGTATTAATGAGGAAATCTAAAGTTTAGATCACTGTGGATGTGTCCAGGACACTCAGGACGTGAGTGAGGGAGGATCAAATGGAGGCTCAGGGAGCCAGGAGGAACTGTCAGCTGCACATCTGTCAGCTGCACACCTGTTAGCTGCACACCTGTTAGCTGCACACCTGTCAGCTGCACATCTGCCAGCAGCACACCTGTCAGCTGCACATCTGTTAGCTGCACACCTGTCAGCTGCACATCTGTCAGCAGCACACCTGTTAGCTGCACACCTGTCAGCTGCACACCTGTCAGCTGCACATCTGTCAGCTGCACACCTGTCAGCTGCACATCTGTCAGCTGCACACCTGTCAGCTGCACATCTGTCAGCAGCACACCTGTTAGCTGCACACCTGTCAGCTGCACATCTGCCAGCAGCACACCTGTCAGCTGCACACCTGTAAGCTGCACACCTGTCAGCTGCACATCTGTCAGCAGCACACCTGTTAGCTGAACACCTGTCAGCTGCACATCTGCCAGCAGCACACCTGTCAGCTGCACACCTGTTAGCTGCACACCTGTCAGCTGCACACCTGTCAGCTGCACATCTGTCAGCAGCACACCTGTAAGCTGCACACCTGTCAGCTGCACATCTGTCAGCAGCACACCTGTTAGCTGAACACCTGTCAGCTGCACATCTGCCAGCAGCACACCTGTCAGCTGCACACCTGTTAGCTGCACACCTGTCAGCTGCACATCTGTCAGCAGCACACCTGTTAGCTGCACACCTGTCAGCTGCACACCTGTCAGCTGCACATCTGTCAGCTGCACACCTGTCAGCTGCACACCTGTCAGTTGCACATCTGTCAGCTGCACATCTGTCAGCAGCTGTGCTCCATGCAGATATTTCTCAAACTTTATTTTGTAGGCCAGGGGTCTCAAACTCAAATTGCCTGGGGGCCGCTGGAGGCAGTATCAAAATTACCAAAAAAAGACAAAAGTTGATAAAGTAGGTTAAAGAGAAAAATAACTGTCAGATCATAAAGGTGAAGAAAAAATGGATCAGCAAAAATATCTGCAAACACATCCATATGCTCTTATTTTGAAAGCTACATGTGTTTTATTTTATTTTGAAGGCGGGTCTAACACGTTCCTACCATAACGCTTAGTAACAACTATAGTTAACTACAGTTGCAACATTCTCCCAGTCGGCAGCATCCTTGTTCTAGATGTTGGCACTCACTCAAATATATCTAGATATCATTGATTTCTATTGTTGATATTGATCACTTATCAAATTGTTTTTTGTTCCAGCTTCTAAAATGTAAACATCTGCACATTTAGTGTTTAAAATGATTGTAAACTGAATAGCTTTCAGGATGTTTACTGTGATGTTTCTTTCTTTCTTTATGAGATGTTGGAGAGGGAAGAACTGGCTGGTGAACCCTGAAATATCTGCTTTATGGGGTAAAATAATAGTTCCTCCTCTGGTGGAACAAAAAGACATTTAGCAAGGTGTCCTGACATTTACCTGCTCACTCTCAGGCTTTGTGTCCGTCACAGTGGACAGGAATAGGTCATTACATTCTTTTTAAGGGTTTTTCTGCAGCTCTTCCTGATGACGTAACTGGGAAAAACTGCACATTTTCTGTTGTTTTATTCTGCGTTCAAATAACTTTCAAACATTTCCTGTTCTATGTTGTAGTGGGTTTGATCAATGCAGTGCAAGTTCTGTGCTCTGATGAATATTAAGAAATAAAGAACTGAAACAGTTGGATCAAACAACATGTGGAAATTATATAAATGGTTACAAAATACATATTTAGGTGATTAAACATAAAGAAAACATTGGTGTAACAAACCTTTAATCATTTGTCAGTATTTTATATTTAAGTGTAATCACCCTTCAACTGTTTAGTGTTGATGGTGTAATAAACCTTTAAACTGATAGAACTGATGGTGTAATAAACCTTTAAACTGATAGAACTGATGGTGTAATAAACCTTTAAACTGATAGAACTGATGGTGTAATAAACCTTTAAACTGATAGAACTGATGGTGTAATAAACCTTTAAACTGATAGAACTGATGGTGTAATAAACCTTTAAACTGATAGAACTGACGGTGTAATAAACCTTTAAACTGATAGAACTGATGGTGTAATAAACCTTTAAACTGATAGAACTGATGGTGTAATAAACCTTTAAACTGGTAGAACTGATGGTGTAATAAACCTTTAAACTGATAGAACTGATGGTGTAATAAACCTTTAAACTGATAGAACTGATGGTGTAATAAACCTTTAAACTGATAGAACTGATGGTGTAATAAACCTTTAAACTGATAGAACTGATGGTGTAATAAACCTTTAAACTGATAGAACTGATGGTGTAATAAACCTTTAAACTGATAGAACTGATGGTGTAATAAACCTTTAAACTGATAGAACTGATGGTGTAATAAACCTTTAAACTGATAGAACTGATGGTGTAATAAACCTTTAAACTGGTAGAACTGATGGTGTAATAAACCTTTAAAGACTAACAGCTTCATCAGAATCAGGCTGATTTCTGGAGGGAAATTCTTTAGTTAGAAACTTCCTGCTTTGTCAATAATTAAATCTTAGTATTTTAATTTGGGTGGAGTAAAATTTTAAATTGTAAATGATAAAACAAGTGTAACTTATTTCAGAAAGTGTTGCTTGGGTGATTTAGTTGCAGTTCTGCAGCCGTCCAGTAGGGGCGCTGTGGTGAGATACAAGAGGTCAGAACTGCAGGTCTGAACCTCCTGCAGTTCTACATCCATCCACTAGGGCAGGGGCTCAAACTGGCGGCCCGCGGGCCAATTGTGGCCCTCGTGACAATATTTTGTGGCCCCCACCTTGATATGAAAGTTTAATGTGAGTTTTATATGAATGGCACTTTACCGTGTTGTGTGTGGAAGGTCCCTTTAATTACTGTTTTTGGTCATTTTGTGTCTTTTTTAAATAATTTTGTGTATTTTTTTAATAATTGTGTGTCTTTTTAAAATAATGTTGTGTCTTTTGGTTATTCTGTGTCTTCTTTTATGGTAATTTTGTGGGTTGTTTTTTTTATTTTGTGTCTTTTTTTGGTAATTTTGTGGGGTTTTTTGTAATTTTGTGTCTTTTTATGGTAATTTTGTGTCTTTTTAAAATAATTTTGCGTTTTTTTGTCATTTTGTTTCTTTTTAAGTAATTTGTGTCTTTATTCAGTAATTTAGGTATTTTTTTGTCATTTTGTGTCTTTTTTGGTAATTCTGTGTCTTTTTTTGTGTGGTAATTTTGTTGGTTTATTAGTAATTTTGTGTCTGTTTTTGGTCATTTTCTGTCCTTTTAAAATAATCTGTGTCTTTTTTTAGGAATTTTGTGTCTTTTTTTTAATAATTGAGTGTGTTTTTTGGTCATTTTGTGTCTTTTAAGTAATTTAGGGTTTTTTCTGTCATTTTGTGTCTTTTTAAATAATTTGTGTCTTTTTTTGGAATTTTGTGTCTTTTTTAAATAATTTTGTGTCTTTTTTTGGTCATTTTGTGTCTTTTTTTCAGTAATTTAGGTATTTTTTCCGTCATTTAGTGTCTTTTTTTAGTAACTTTGTGTCTTTTTTTAGTCACTGTGTGTCTGTCTTTAGTAACTTTGTGTCTGTTTTTAGTAACTGTGTGTCTGTTTTTAGTAACTGTGTGTCTGTTTTTAGTAACTGTGTGTCTGTTTTTAGTAACTTGGTGTCTGTTTTTAGTAACTGTGTGTCTGTTTTTAGTAACTGTGTGTCTGTTTTTAGTAACTGTGTCTGTTTTTAGTAACTTTGTGTCTGTTTTTAGTAACTGTGTGTCTGTTTTTAGTAACTTTGTGTCTGTCTTTAGTAACTTTGTGTCTGTTTTTAGTAACTTGGTGTCTGTTTTTAGTAACTTTGTGTCTGTTTTTAGTAACTTTGTGTCTTTTTTTAGTAACTTTGTGTCTGTTTTTAGTAACTTGGTGTCTGTTTTTAGTAACTGTGTGTCTGTTTTTAGTAACTTTGTGTCTGTTTTTAGCAACGTTGTCCTTTTTAGTAACTTTGTGTCTATTTTTTGTCACTTTGTGTCTGTTTTTAGTAACTTTGTGTCTGTTTTAGTAACTTTGTGTGTTTTTAGTAACTGTGTGTCTGTCTTTAGTAACTTTGTGTCTGTTTTTAGTAACTGTGTCTGTCTTTAGTAACTTTGTGTCTGTTTTTAGTAACTGTGTGTCTGTTTTTAGTAAGTGTGTGTCTGTCTTTAGTAACTTTGTGTCTGTTTTTAGTAACTGTGTGTCTGTCTTTAGTAACTTTGTGTCTGTTTTTAGTAACTGTGTGTCTGATTTTAGTAACTTGGTCTCTGTTTTTAGTAACTTTGGGTCTGTTTTTAGTAACTGTGTGTCTGTTTTTAGTAACGTTGTCTGTTTTAGTAACTTTGTGTCTGTTTTTAGTAACTTTGTGTCTATTTTTTGTCACTTTGTGTCTGTTTTTAGTAACTGTGTGTCTGTCTTTAGTAACTTTGTGTCTGTTTTTAGTAACTGTGTGTCTGTTTTTAGTAACTGTGTGTCTGTCTTTAGTAACTTTGTGTCTGTTTTTAGTAACTGTGTGTCTGTTTTTAGTAACGTTGTCTGTTTTAGTAACTCTGCACTAAAGTTTCTTCCAGGTGAAAGCAGATTTTTTTTCTTTTTTGTCAGCCTAGTTGGGACACATATTTTTAGATTCATATATTTATTTTTGATCTTTTACAGAGACCTTATTTTTTTCCAAGTCAACCTGAAGGACTCAGTGTGTCTGTCTGACTGAAGCCTCAGTCGCTTATTTTATTGATTTTAACTCCTATTTTCTTCTTTTTCATTCCAGATGGGACGATTGATTTCCATGTACTTCCCATCATTTTATTTATTGGTTTTGTTTGACAGGGACCATGCATAGAATAGCTTCTATACCAGGGTTAGCTAAATAGCTAATTTTCACCTGTAGTCCCTGGGCAGGATGTTCAAGCACAGTAAAAACACAGACAAGATAAAAAGACAACAGGATTAACATTACAAGTAAAAGAAAAAAAAAAAAAAACTAAGTGAAAAACAAAGATCAATGATCACAAGCTTGATTGTCTTTCAGCCATGTCTTCAAAGACTTTTTAAAACTTTTAAAACTTAAAGAGTCTCTGATATGGAGTGGGATTGAATTCCATTTTCTAGTTGCTTGATATGAAAATGCTGATTGGCCAAAAGTGGTCTTTTTAAATGTAGTGTAACAGTCACCTCTCATTGTAGCCCTAGATACCCTAACATTGTCTCTACAGAATGACACACATTGCTTAAGTGGTGGTGGTGCAAGATCATGGGTCAATTTGTACATCAGGCACATGTCAGAGAACAAAATAAAACTGTCAAATGTTAACAGGCTATGTTTTTTATAATAGTACAGTGGTGATAATTTCTTGGTTTTTTTATCAAACACTTTCACAGCCTGCTTGTATAGAGAGTACAAGGGTTTCAGAGTGGTCACCCCTGCCTGAGACCAGCTTGTAGCACAATAAGACAAATGGCAGAAAATCATTGAATGCATAAACAGTTTAGCAGCATGTAAGGGTAATTGATGTCTAATATGTCTAAAAGTAATCAAACTCGCTCTAACATTTCTGGATATCTTCTTAATATGCTTTTTAAAATTTAGATTGGAATCAATGATTATGCCCAGGTATTTGTAACTGTCAACAATTTTAATCACCTCTCCTTTGACCAAGATGTCAGGTTGTTGCCGTGCATTTCTTTTTTTAGAGAAATACATAGCAACAGTTTTACTTACATTGAGAGTCAGACAGCTACTAGTTAGCCAATCTGACACTTTATTTAGGACTGCAGTAAGTTTTAAAGCAGCCTGTTCTCTATTTTTGGCATGCGTATAAATTGCTGTATCGTCCGCATACATTTGGATATTGACATCTGGGCAAATCAGAGGCAGGTCATTAATATATAAGCTAAATAAAATTGGTCCTAAAATTGATCCCTGTGGGACTCCAATAGAGCTGTTGGCAAAGGAAGAGCATACATCATTAATTCTGGTGCACTGCTTCCTTGAATCTAAATAAGTCTCCATCCATGTCAGAGCTTTAGTGGAAAAATTAAACTTGGATAACTTTGACAACAGAACATTGTGATTTACGGTGTCAAAAGCTTTTCTGAAATCAAGGAAAACAGCACCAACAACACCCCCATTATCAAGGCTGGATTTAATTTGTTCAATAAAGTTACAGTTTGCGGTCTCATTTGAATGGTTCTTTCTAAAACCAAATTGCATAGGGTGCAGTGGAAAATGGCCCTGATTTAAATGGTCCATCAACTGGTCGCACACTATCCTTTCACTCACTTTAGAAATGACAGGGAGTATACTGATAGGTCTGTAGTTGGTAACATCAGTTACATCACCAGCCTTGTAAACAGGTGTTATTGCTGCTGTCTTCCAGGCCATAGGAAAAAAACTATGTTTGAAGGACAGGTTGACCAGATGTGTAATTGGAGTGGAGAGGATATATTTATACTTCTTCACAAATGCACAGTCACAATCAAAAACATCTTTAGCCTTTGAGTTCTTAAGGTGGCCTATGGTTTTAACTATAGAGGATTCTGTAACCTCAGATATGTTAAAAAGTGGGAGATTATAATTTGGTGGTGTAATGCACTTCTCTCTGGGTCCAAATCCTTTTGCTAAGTCTTGCACAGAATCAATAAAATAAGTATTAAACTCAGAACAGATTTTGACTTTCTCTTGTGTTAATGTACCCTGTACTTGTAGCTCAAGCCCCTTATCTCTGTTACTATTGTGATCCTTTTTAAGGACCATATTCATGTTTTTCCAAGTTTGCCTGCTATTTCCTTCAGAGTCCTTAATAATGTTAATAAAAAAGTTTGCTTTTGATTTTCTCAGTTCTTTTACAACTTTGTTACGTAATTGTTGAAAGGTTCTCCTATCATGGGCTAGCCCAGACTTAACTGCAGTTTTTAATGCAAAGTCCCTCTGCCTCATTAAGGCCCATACTTGTTCACTGAGCCAGGGCAAGTTTTGCTTTTTCCTAGAGTAAGTGATATTTTTACTGAATTCACTTTTAACTTTGTTAATCATTGTCATTAAGCTCTCAGAGGCGTCATCAACATTATCTGTGGCAAGCAACTCACTCCAAGAAAGTTTTCTGAATTGGTTTTCAAAATCATTGATAAGCCGTTTTGGTATGATGTTAAAGACCTTTTTACTTTCCTGTTGATACTTAAACCTTTGCTTAGTTAGTTTCCTAGAGATCAGTGTCAAATTATGATCTGATATCCCAGTCAGAAAATTAAAAGTTTTAATTATTCTCTCTGCCTTATTACTAAATATTAGATCAATCTGAGTTTGGGACGATGAAGTGATCCTAGTGGGGCCTTGGACTAATTGTGTTAGGTCAAATTGGTTTGTAATATCTTTGAGTTTTTAACTGTAAGTAAAATTAGTTCTTTGTTTCTGTCAAATTCTTTCAAAATATTTCTCAAGTATTCATAAAACTTGCAATTAGATGAAGGTGGTCTATATATACAAATAACAGTAAAAGACATGTTGGCAGATAGGACCATTCGTACTGCTATACATTCCATATCCATACAGTTCAGGTCAACTTCTTTGCATTTAATGTGGTTTTTGACATACATCAATAGCCCGCCTCCTCTACCAGTCTTTCTATCTTTTCTAAAAACATTATACCCAGGTACAATATATGCTGTGTCAGGTGATGAGTCCGTAAGTCGTGATTCGGACAAGCAAAGAAAATCTATATTTGAGTCCATGAGCAGTTTTTCGAGTTGCTCCGTTTTAGAAGCGACACTTCGGATGTTTAAATGCCCCCCGAGTAGTCCCTTGGGCTTTGCGCGCGGATCCCATAGAACTTTCGCATGGTTTGTTGTTTGAAGTAGCAGAAAGTTGCGATGTTTGTGATTAGGGATTTTACTACACACCGGGAGCACTCCAGTCACATTTGTCAGTGTGACAGGCTTCGAGGAAGATGGATTATTGTCACTTCGCTGGGGCAACTCGAAGGTAGTCAGATCAACAGTACCTTGTTTGATGGACGCAGCGCGCCATGGATCACCATTAACGTTACAGCTGGAGTTGGGCCCTGGGTTTTGGTGGACATCGCCAGCCAGCAGGAGTATGATAACGAGGTAGCTAACCGATCTCCTGAGGCGTTTGAATGGCCTCTCTCTCTCTGTGGATTGTAGTTGCTTTGCAGGAGCAGTCGCTTTTCCGTCGTTCAGTATCGTGGAGTAGGAGAAGAGCAGACTCCGCGTATCACAGGTAAAAACATTGTTCTCATTATGTTGCGGTAGGTATGCTGTTGCCCAACAACAACGTACCGATAAAACCAGGAGGGTAACAATGTAGCTTATGACTATGAATGCCTGGATCAAGTCTGCGATCATTGCCCTTCGTGCAACGTTAGTTATAAAACAAAAACCGAGCTTATTGTTTGACTGGGGAACAGCGGAGGCAGCACCTGTAGCACCTGCCTTGCTACCTATGCGCACCGCCATTGTGTATCGTTGTCTCATGCACTTCACTCCAAACGGGAAAATTTTTGGTGCTTATTTTATCTTTCTTCCTTCTTCTTTACTCTGTTTTTCTTCTTTTTCCTTCAAATGGGAGACACACACACACACAGACACAGACACATATCGTCTGGTTAGGGTTAGCGACAGAAACGCATAAAACCCCAGCCCAAAATCACTTTTTTCATGCTCAAACGTGTTTTTACAAGAACGGGCGGCTGCGACTTCCGACTCATTTTGATGGAGCATGTCACATATTATATACAAGGAGCACACCTACAACAAGCATTCCTATGCCCTTTAACCTCAAAATGTGTGTGTGTGTGTGTGTGTGTGTGTGTGTGTGTGAAACGTGTATCTGGAGGAGTGTGTGTGTGTGTAACTAAAATCACATAAAGTTGTGGAGATATTGGCAAAAGAG
The DNA here is from genome assembly GCF_030273125.1 of Centropristis striata. Taxonomy (NCBI): domain Eukaryota; kingdom Metazoa; phylum Chordata; class Actinopteri; order Perciformes; family Serranidae; genus Centropristis; species Centropristis striata. The sequence continues at coordinate 122,879 of NC_081523.1, forward strand.
TCCCCCTCATTATAACCATTCGGTCAGTAGTGAAAATTTCCTGTCGAGGCTGGAATCCTTCCTTCAGAATGATGTCAAGAGCACGTTTCAGGTCATTTGGAGTTGTCTATAGTGACATTTTTTTGGACCAACACATTGAGTGTCTGTGATTGGTCAGGGAGGGGAGTGGTTAAGGTAAGAAAGAAAGACTGGTCAGGGTGTCCCCTAGACACCAAATCTTAATTACAAGGCAGAGTCCATGTGAAGGATTTAATGGGAACAGAAATACTAAAGGACAAAAGAAAAGTCACGTCTTACAAGGTGCCTTTACCAGGACTTACACTGCGTATGATGAAAGGAAAAAGAAAAGAAAAAATCAGGACGCCACATCGGGTCTTACACTGCCTGCTGATCAAAAGTTAAGGAAAACCAAACAAAAATCAGGATGCCACATCAGGTCTTACACTGCCTGCTCGTCAATTGAAAAGGAAAAAAAACAACAGAAAAACAGAATGCAACGGGGTCTTACGCTGCCTGCTGCATCAATGGAAAGGGAAAACCAAACAAAAAATCAGGATGCAACAGGGGTTTTACTCTGCCTGCTGCACGAAAGGAAAAAACGGCACTTTCAGGAGCAGCTGGTTAGCTGACCTGAGAGACCGGTTGGGAGAGTAGGGGTGTAGCAGCTCAGAGAGGTAAGGTGGGGCTAGGCCATTCAAGGCTTTAAAAGCAAATAAAATAATTTTAAAATGAATCCTAAAATGAAGGGGCAGCCAGTGCACAGAAGTGCTACCAAAGACCACAACTTCAGTCTTTTTTTCATTAAAACTTCAAAAATTTGAAGACATCTAAGCTTTAATATCCTCAAGTCCCCCTCAAGGTTTTTTGAGGGGGACATAGATTCGGCTGTCATCCACATAACAGTGAAAAGAAATTCCATGTTTTCTGAGAATGGAACCAAGCGGGAGTAGATAGAGGGAGAATAGGAGAGGGTCAAGCACAGAGCCCTGCGGGACCCCACATGAGAGAGGAGCAGGGGAGGACACAGAGTCACCGAGGCTGACACAGAAAGTCCGATGTGACAGGTAGGACCTGAACTATTGTAGTGCTGTGCCACTAATGCCCACCCACTGCTCCAAACGAGCCAACCGGATTTCATGGTCCACTGTATCAAATGCTGCAGTCAAATCTAAAAGTACCTGGACAACACAGTGACCAAGGTCTGTAGCTAAAAAGATGTCATTAAAAACTCTAAAAAGTGCTGATTCTGTGCTGTGCAATGTTTTAAAACCGGATTGGAAGATCTCAAGAACATTTTGCGCATTTGAAAACTCCATGAGCTGCGAATAAACTATCTTCTCTAAGATTTTAGATAGGAAAGGCAGTTTAGAAATAGGCCTGAAATTTGCCAAGGCAGTAGGATCCAGTCCAGGTTTTTTCAACAAAGGCTGCACCACAGCATTTTTAAAATTTACAGGGATCACTCCAGAGGACAGACTGCTATTAATAACTGTGAGACAGGATGGGCCAACAGTGGGAAAAACCTCCTTAAACAATTGGGGCGGGACAGTATAACCCGGAGAACCTGAGGGCTTCAAATGATCCACAATCTACTGGACAAAGGACAAAGTCACATGCTCAAAGGTGTCAAAAACAGCAGAGCAGACCCTAACATGCTGAAATCATTGAATAGCTGCCCCATGATGCTGGATTTCACATAATTCCCTTCAGCTGAACGCAAGTAAAACAGAGATCCTTGTTATTGGTTTCTAGCAGATGGCAAAACAAATACTGATATCTGCTGGTTCCATAATTGATAATATCACACCTGTTGCAAATAATCTTGGAGATTGGTTCAACGATAAATTATGTACGAAAATACGATCTACTGTATGCTAACTTTAAAGACACAGAGACCATTTTACATGCTTTTATCTCATCAAGCTTGGATGACTGCAATTGCCTTTTTACCTGTCTAAGCCAAAAAACAATTCAAAGACCACAGATTGTCCAGAATTCTTACACAACAGTCCGTACTTTGAGAGCCTCTGGCAGAGGTCTCCTGACTGTTCAGAGGCCCGGTTAAAAACGAAGGGGGGACAGAGCATTTACAGTCAGGGCCCGAGGCTCTGGAACAACCTAACCTGGGAAATCAGGTCGGCTGAGTCAGTGATCTCTTTTATGTCTCTTCTTAAAATATACTTTTATCTTCAACTGTCTTTAAATCGCACAGAATGATGTAATTTTCTAACATTACTTTTATCTGTTTTTTTTTGTCTGTTTTTAACTTGTCTTTGTAAAGCATTTTGTAAAATGTGTTTTGAAAAGTCCATCCATCCTTTCTGGTCCGCTTATCCGGGGCCGGGTCGCGGGGGCAGCAGGCTAAGCAGGGCATTCCAGGCGTCCCTCTCCCCAGCCACAACGTCCAGCTCCTCCTGGGGGACCCCGAGGCGTTCCCAGGCCAGGAGAGAGATATAATCCCTCCACCGTGTTCTGGGTCTTCCACGGGGACTCCTACCAGTTGGACCTGGAACTCCTCTAACGGGAGGCGCCCGGGAGGATCCTTACCAGATGCCCAAACCACCTCAGCCTGCTCCTGTCGACGCAAAGGAGCAGCGGCTCTACTCCGAGCTCCCTCCAGATGTCTGAGCTCCTCACCCTATCTCTAAGGCTGAGCCCAGCCAGCCTACGGAGGAAGCTCATTTCGGCCACTTGTATCTGCAATCTTGTTCTTTCGGTCACTACCCAAAGCTCATGACCATAGGTGAGGGTTGGAACATAGATGGACCGGAGAATCGGGAGCTTTGCCTTCAGGCTTAGCTCCTTCTTCACCACGACGGTCCGGTACAACGACCACATCACTGCTGCTGCCGCACCAAAGCGCCTGTCCATCTAACGCTCCGTCCTACCCTCACTCGTGAACAAGACCCCGAGATACTTGAACTCGTTCGCTTGTGGCAGTACCTCTCTCCCCACCCAGAGGGGGCAATCCACCGCTTTCTAGCAGAGAACCATGGCCTCAGACTTGGAGGCGCTAACTCTCATCCCAACCGATTCGCAGTCGGCTGCAAACCGCCCCAACGAGTGCTGCAATAAAAATCAACACAATATGAAATATGATAAATTACATAAGCCAATAAAAGGAGAAAGCAAACAAGTTCTTCAACATAAGAAATAAAATGACTAAAACAACAATATACCTTTCATAAATTGCTGATTTGAGTTGCTGCTCTGTTTCCTAAATTAAATGTGGACGTGGATAATGCATTAACAGCAAACAATTCAATTGCAGCTGTAGTTGCTATTGTTTTGGTCCATGAGTGTGAGATGCAATTCTAAGGTCACCATACCGAATCCCTTTCTCACCCTGGCTGCACCTTGAGATCCTGTTCATAAAGACCACAAACAGAATCGGAGACAAGGGACAACACTGGCGGAGGCCAACACCCACCGGGAACGTGTTTGGCGTTGAGTATGCGGACACAGCTCTCACTTTGGTTATATAGGGACCAGATAGCTCTAAGCAATAAGCCCGGTACCCCATATTCCCGCAGTACCCCCCACAAGACTCCCCAAGGGACACGGTCGTAAGCCTTCTCCAAATCCACAAAACACATAAACACGTAGACTGGATGAGCAAAGTCCCATGACCCCTCCAGAAGTCTCGCAAGGGTAAAGAGCTGGTCCGTTGTTCCACGGCCAGGACGAAAGCCGCATTGTTCCTCCTGAATCTGAGGTTCGACAATCAGCCAGAGCCTCCTTTCCAGCACCCTGGAGTAGACTTTCCCGGGGAGGCTGAGGAGTGTGATTCCACGGTAATTGGAACACAAACTCCGGTCCCTTTTTGAAAATGGGAACCACCACCCCGGTCTGCCACTCCACTGGCACTGCCCCAGTCCTCCACGTGACACTGAAGAGGCGTGTCAACCATGACAGCCCAACAGTGTCCAGAGCCTTCAGCATCTCAGGGCGAATCTCATCCAACCCTGGCGCCTTGCCACCAGGCAGCTTTTTGAGTACCTCAGCAACTTCTGCCAGGGATATTGGTGAGTCTTCAGACTCCTGTCCTTCGTCGTCGTTCCACTTGTGTCGGGCATACGGGATCTTTCTCCTCATCTTTTATGGCATCTTCCTTGCCATTGCGCTGCTCATAGAGTTTGGCAAGATCCACGTGTAGATCTGACTCTCAGGCCAGTCTGATATGTGGGATGTCATCCCATAATGCAACAGGAGACACTGGAACACAATCTCTCTTCTACATTTCATATTAGTACACTATTTATACTTTAAGAATCAACAACTTTGTCCATGTGAGACTTTTCTCCTCAGGGAAGAGCTGAACCTTGTCACACTTGTGCCTTTATTCAACTTGTTTGTGCTGACTGGAGCTGTGATGGCACTTAGTGAATCCAGAGGGAAAACACAGGTTGCAGAAATGTGTACATTTAAAGGGAAAGGTCTCCTCCCCTACTGAACACAGCTTGGGCCAAGCCCTGCTTTCCTTTCCTGAGTCGCCTGACGGTTTTCCAGAACTTTTTTGAGGCCGAGGTGGTGATCAGTTGACAGCTCTGCTCCTCTCTTCACCCGAGTGTCCAGAACATGCGGCCGCAGATCTGACGATACAATAATGAAATCAATCATCGATCTTTGGCCTAGAGTGCTCTGGTACCAGGTACACTTATGAGCAACTCTATGTTCGAACATGGTGTTTGTTATGGACAATCCGTGACTAGCAGCAGGGCGTTCCTCCCAATCACCTCCTCCAGGTACCGTCATCGTTACCCATGTGAGCGTTGAAGTCTACCAGAAGAACAATAGAGTCCCCGAGTGGTACCCCTTCCAGGACACCACCCAGAGACTCCAAGAAGGTCGGGTACTCTGAACTGCTGTTTGGTGCATAAGCACAAACAACAGTCAGTTTTTTCCTCACGACTTGCAGCCACAAAGGAGACGACCCTCTCGTTCCTCTCACTTTTGCAAAGTGCTCTATTAATAAAGATTATTGTTATTTTTATTATCCCTGCCTGTCTTGTATTCAGCATTTGCTTTGTACATACCATTAATTAACACAGTATAATGGTGTATCACAACAACCATCATTTTGTGCAAGGATCGGCAGTTAAAAAATATAAACACTCACATTAATATCATGGAGAAGACCATCAGTAATGTATGATTGCACATATATTTGATTCGTTTAGAAAGTGTGGCTTTATGTTGCGCTGCTACAACAGTTGAGGCAAACTGCAAATCTCTTTTGTCTTTCTAAACACTGCTGTTATAAGTTTTAAAGTACTACATAAGTCAACAATAGAAGAAAGAAAAGTAAACAAGAATAGATAATAACAAACGGGATAGGTGAGTAAGAGAGAGAAAGAAAGAGAGAGAGGAAGGGTTTCATGGAAAGTGATGAAGATGATGGAGTGATGTGCGAAGGGACGTCAGTGTCCAAAATACTAGGGGAAAAGGAGGGTGGGATGATGAGAATGTGAGAGAGGTAAATCAGTTACATGACTCAGTTTTGTTCAGAAAGCTGCCAGAGCTGCAGCTATCTGCAGATCTCTGAAGATGGAGGCTGGGGATGATTGGGTGCCTTGTTTCCCAGAATTCCCCAATATCTCCTGCTGGATCCCACCATCTCCTTTGGCTGAAACATTGTTCATTAGCATTGCACTGTACTCCACTTCTGTGCTCACTGTGGCCCTCAACCTGCTCATCATCATCTCAGTCTCCCACTTCAGGCAGAGATTAACTTTTTAGTTTCTCTTTACAGGTTTATTACTTTAAACATGTGAAGAACTGTTGTAGATTAAGAAGAATTGTCTTTAAACTGGTAATGAATAATGTTGCTCCTCTAACACTAGTCTTATCTAGTCAGTCTGTCTTCCTGACTGCACGTTAAAGCAAAAATCCACTGTGACCTCTATATTGTAATTTAAATTGTCTCATTTAATCATATGCTAACTATGTTGCTGATCAGAAAGAATCCAATTTCATAAATCAGTATTTATGAGTAGTTATTTAATTTTCTGGTTATTTTGTCATGAAGACTGTTTTGTAGAATGATGCTTTTCTCTTTTCCTCCAGGCAGCTCCACACACCCACCAACATCCTCCTCCTCTCTCTGGCTGTCTCAGATTTACTTGTGGGCCTCCTGGTGATGCCAGTAGGTGCACTAAAATTAACACATTGCTGGTTGTTTGGTGATTTTGGGTGTTCTGTCTTTATGTTTGTGTCCGACATCATTCTCTCTGTCTCAGTCGTAAACATGGTGCTCATATCAGTTGACCGCTATGTGGCTATTTGTGACCCTCTGCATTACACCACCAGAATCACTGTGAATAGAGTTAAAGTCTGTGTTTGTCTCTTATGGTTCTGTTGTGTTGCCTACAATGTTTACTTCTTCATTCTGCATATGGTTCAACAAATATTATATCCTACCTGCTGGGGAGATTGTATCAGTTTAATTTATAAAGTTGGCAGTCTCCTTGATCTTGTTTTAAACTTTTTTGTTCCTGTTACTACCATCATAGTTTTATATATGAGAGTATTTGTTGTGGCTGTGTCTCAAGCTCGTGCCATGCGCTCTCACATTACAGCTGTCACAAAGCAGATTTCAGTGACTAAAACAGCAAAGAAATCTGAGCTGAAAGCAGCCAGGACTCTTGGTGTTTTGGTAGTTGTGTTTCTAATGTGTTTAACGCCAAGTTACTTTAATTCTTTAGTAGATAACACATATGCTAGTCATTCAAACTTCATTCAGTATCTGTACTATTGTAACTCATTTTTAAACCCTGTGATTTATGCCTTGTTTTACCCCTGGTTCAGAAGAACAGTTAAACTCATTGTTACTCTTCAGATACTGCAGCCTGGCTCCTGTGAGGCCAACATACTGTAGAGAAGCTGTGGAAGGATAACTTCATAACATTTTTGAAAGATAAGTAGTATTTCTGTGTTTTTCTCTCTCTGATGAAAACACATTAACAGTCAAATAATGGTTAGATGGACAAAAAAATTGTTAAAAACTGAAAATGAAATATTGTGATGATATCTCTAATACAAAGTTTCTATAATCCCACAGGTTTGACAAAAGGTTGGTGAAGATAAATGAATTAATTACAAAGTTTTTGATCTCACATTTTATGATTTATTCTCATTTGTAAAATACCTGACATTTGACCCAGTTCAAACATTTAAAACATTTAAATAATCTGCTCATCTATCAGAAAAGCTCTTAATCTGTGGAAGGGCATGAAGTCAAGAGATAACCTTTTTAAACTGTTGACTCCTTGTTGACTATTCTCTCTCCCATTCACATGATGTTTGTATTAAATTAAACTGCTTTCAATCGGGAGATATCCACTTCTGACACTTTTTTTATTTAAGCTTCACAGACTGCGGCCTTCTCCCTGTGTGGGATCTGCAAACGTTTTTTGACTGTATCATAGGTCTGCCTGTCTGGGCCACACTAAATACTACTACTCAAAAGTACATGTTACATGTAATTTTCCCAAAGATGGTTCCTGTTATTTTAGGTAAGCTATTTATGTCAAGCTCATGTTATTGAGTTGATTAATTCTTGAGTTGGGGTTTCATTTGTTATTTGAGGCTATAAAAACAGGGGTTGAATCTGTCATTGTCTCCTGATGGGAAGATGTTTCAGTGGGAACTCCATACCACGGGCCCCGTCAGCCGATCACTACCACGCAAAATGTACAAGATTTCATCTCCCCTATCCATATCGTTTTGGCAAGTTTTATACAGTTGGAGCAAGTGGAAACACGTCAGCTATTCTTCACAGTCTATGCATGTCCATACGTACACATAGAGATAAGATTAAAGCATATAAGATATAAGCAGTAAATACAGTCTTTCCAATCACATGCTCCTATGACAGCTCAGCAGCTGCCTCTTGGTTTCCTGATTTCCTGTTGATTTCCTGTTTGTTTCTGCTGTTACATCTCTGAGATGAGGACACACTCACTGTTTGCCCTCCTCCCCTCAGGACGGAGGTGGAGGAGCATCAAAAGCAGAACTGCAAGACTGAGCAACAGCTTTTATCCACAGGCTGTTAGGTTGCTGAACTCTGTCAGCCCCCCTTAAGGCCCCCCGCCCCCCACGCTTTACCCCTGCCCCCCCTCACCAGGAACATGTGCAATAATCCCCATGCCCCCCTCATGGACATAGAGGTGCAATATTGGTTAGATTAGCTGACTCTGCGCACTATATTTATATGTATATGTAGCTACAGATTTTATATTTCACTGAGTTGTATTGTATTGTGTTTCTTTTTACTTGTATGTTTGGCTTGACCGGGACTCAGTAGTTAATTTCGTGCCTCATCATGTGCATGCATGTGTTGTTGGTATGACAATAAAGAATTCTTAATCTTAATCGTAATGTTCATGACACATCCCCTGTCATGTTTATGACACGCTCATGTCACTCTTATGTAGACACCTTAGAGTAAAGTGTTACCAATATTAGTGTCAACAATAAAACACTGATTAACTAAACTGATAACTAAACAATCTCCCTCTAGCTCTTCTTTGCTGGGTTCTTATCTGATGCCTATGAATGTGGCAAATTGTCAAAGAAGTGATGACACTCCACGGGTATGACGTGTTTCATTGACTGGAGGTCCTGGAACTTCTTCTCCTTGATTGACAAAGCACGTTGAAACATTCTGGTCCATTTCATTGGCTTATTTGGCACCTGTACCCTCTGTGGCAGTTCTTCCCACACATCTCTTTACCATCTTTGGTCTTGTATGACATTCCTTTGAGACGTTTCTGCCTGGATTCATTTTGTTTCCATGTTCCTGGACTTTTTTTTTAATCTTCGTTTTGTTTACATTATCTTCATCCTGCTGTTCTGGAGTTTTTGCCACCACATCTTAATTTTCAGACCCATAACAGGATGGGGAATAATTTTGATCAGCAATGACATTATCATTATCAGATGTGTCCTCTTCACAACCTGTCTGCATGGCAACATCAATGGGTACTGCATCAAAACCAGGATCTTGCATTGCTACATGCATTGGTTCAATGCTGATCACATTTTCATCAGTAGATGAGACCTGATTGTCATCATCTACAAAAAAGGAAAAAAGAAAACATTTCAGCATTTTGTGTATGGTCACAATGAGATCAGTTGAATTAAGCTACATGGATTTTCAAAGTGGCAGAAATGATTGAAAAGACAGAAAATAGTTAACATTTTAACAGCCTCAACTTGTAGAGCATTTCCATACCTTGCTAATGCTAGCTTTATGGACTTAGCTGACTAAAAAAACTCAATAATAAGACTAAACAACTTTGCAATATTCATAGCCTAGCCTTTATTAATAAGAAGTAAATATATATTATAGCTAAAAATGTCATCACTTACCGATTGGGGGCGCGCTCTGAAGCATGGAAATTAGTTGTGCAAAGGTATGCTCCATCTTAGAAAACTAATAAAATTGCCTAAGTCACATTTTATTTTTGACTTAACCATAATAAATCCACTTAAGTCACACACTTGACATAGGCCACTATCTTAAAGGGGTAAAATCACTTGATCTGATTAACTGAGGATGTAGGCGATTTTACCATAGGTGGCTATGAGGAGATGATTTAGGCAAAAAAACTATTTTGACAAAAAATGACTTAGGCGATTATTTTAACAGTGTGACGATATGCTTGATTGTACAGTACATTTCTGTACCATTTTTGCAGTGAGTCAGGGCTCATTATCCTGCTGAAAGATGCCACTGCCATTAAGGGAAAGTGTTTCCATGAAGGTGTGTACTTGGTCTGGAACAGTGCTTAGTTAGGTGGTACATGTCAAAGGAACATCAACATGAATGGCAAGGTTTCCCAGCAGATCATTGTCCAAAGCATCTCACTGCCTCCGCCGGCTCGTCTCCTTCCCGTAATCCATCTAATGCCATCTCTTCCAAAATAAGTTTCTGTTCATGTGCTGGTGTGTCCTGTGTTGACCTTGTGTGTCTGTGTGTGCACATGTTGCAGCATGTTTCCTTGATTGAAGTCCTCTGATCAGAGTTCAGAGTCCACTTCACACCTCCAGCATCATGTCCGCCATGATGAAATGAACATTCTCCTGCAAACACAGTCAGTCATACATACACTGGTCAAATAACACTGTCATCATTTTTAACGCAGTGACAGAGTCAGAAGATTGGAATAATTTTCAGATCTTCACAGAAAGCAAGAGATGAACCTTATACAGCATCTGTCTTGTAATTTAAGGCTGACTGTGCACCTGATTGTGACTTTATCACACTAACTATTGACATTTTTCATTCTTTCGAAAAAAATATTACTTTATACTAGGGCCGGGACTTTAACGCGTTAAGATTAATTAATTACACAAAAATTAACGCGTTAAAAAAATATACGCATTTTAATGGCACATATTTTTGCAGCGCGGAACGTTTCTCAGTGGATGAGTTTCAGGTGGACCGATTATACTGGAGCACCAACTAGCGTTGATGAGTTGAGACAACAACAAACCACAGTGAACATGAAGGAAGAAGCTGATGAGACCTTTGGTTGGCCCCCTGGATGATGGGACATTTAGTTACTAAAAACCAACGGATGGAAGCGTCCATAAGAGCATGGTTGTGTTGCTAGGCAACAAGGAATTCACATATCACCATAGCAGCACATCCAGCCTCAAGTATCACCTCAATGCTAAACATATAGCAGCTAGCGTGCTAGCTAGCGTGGATTGTGTTTTACTTCAAAAACCAAAGTATTCTAGTTTACAGAAGGTCTACCTACCTATAGGCTACCTGGATTTATCAAATGTACTATATTTATAAATATGCTATTGCTACACTTAATGGCAACAATTGACCTATGGCTAAGCCACACCCCCAAACACGATGAGCCAATCACAGTGCGCATAGCTAACTCAATACACTCGGACATTCTCTGCTTCCACATCCATTGAAATGCATTGGAGTTAGTCCGTTTTCAATCATTTTTATGTGTTTTTTGTTGAGATTTTAAGTTTAAAATGGTCAAACGGTGTGCATGGGGTACATGCAACTCTGACACAAGGTATAGCCCAATAATATGGGAGCAGTAACCCGGTTAGGGTTAGGGTTAGGGTTAGGGTTGGGGTTGGGGTTGGGGTTATGGGTTTCGGGTTGAAATCTGTTGCACAGGCCTACTGAACTGTGAGAGGGAGCTGAGTGTGGAGGAGATGTAGGAAGAGAGCCGAAGGATGGATGGCTGAGGGGGATAGTTGAAAAAAAAGGGGGGGTAAATAAAAAAGAAGGGGTTGAAAAGAATGAAAATAAAATAGGCAAAGAAACCGATCAATATAAAGTAGAGTGGTTGGGATAGGGTTAGTGGTTTTTGGAGGGAGGTTGGGGTGGGATTCGAACCTTGGTCTAGTGGGTGATAGACCAGGGTTCTACCCGTGGAGCTATGTGGATGGTGGTAGGGAGATACTGGTTAGAGCTATTGGTAATTTAAAGAAGAGTGGTTGGGAATAAGACAGTTTTGGGAGGGAGGCTGGGGTGGGATTCGAGCCCTGGTCTAGTGGATGATAGACCAGGGTTCTACCAGTGGAGCTATGTGTATTGTGGTAGGGAAATTCTGGTTAGGGTTATTGGTAATATAAAGAAGAATAGTTCGGGTAGGGAATAAAACAATTTTTGGAGGGAGGTTGGGGTGGGATTCGAACCCTGGTCTAGTGGATGATAGACCAGGGTTCTACCCGTGGCGCTATGTAGATGGTGCTGGTGGACGCCTGGTTAGAGCTATGCGATGTGTTGGTTTTGTTTAAATGTTAACAGGATGGAGTGTGTGCGGGGGGGGGGGGGGGGGGGGGAGAAAAGAAGTGAATGGGGGTCTGTTCTAAGATTTAAAGGGCAGGGTGGGAATCGAACCTGGGTCTATTGTGGGGGAGGTCAGAATATTAGCAGTGCGCTACTGGTAGGGAGTGATTGGTAGGGGTGTTAAGATAGTGTGATGACCGGGAAGAAAACAAAAGTTTTTTATTTTATATAAGGAAGATAAAAGATCAAATAAAATAAAATAAACAAATAAAAAAATAAAGCAGGATTATGGATAAAAAACATTTATAGTAACAGAATAAAATAATTTTTTATACAAAAAAGGGGG
>NC_081523.1:145000-150000 GCF_030273125.1 Centropristis striata
TCCTATCATCATAGAACCAAGTTCCTTGGATTCCTTGGCCCCAGACCTTTCCAATGGTGTTAGGGTTAGGGTTAGGGTTAGGTTAGGGTTAGGGTTAGGGTTAGGGGTTAGGGTTAGGGTTAGGGTTAGGGTTAGGTTATAGGGATAAATACGTCCTTTGAGGGTTAGGGTTAGGGTTAGGGTTAGGGTTAGGGTTAGGTTATAGGGATAAATACGTCCTTTGAGGGGTTAGGGTTAGGGTTAGGGTTAGGGTTAGGGTTAGGTTATAGGGATAAATACGTCCTTTGAGGGTTAGGGTTAGGGTTAGGGTTAGGGTTAGGGGTTAGGGGTTAGGGTTAGGGTTAGGTTATAGGGTTAGGGTTAGGGTTAGGGTTAGGGTTAGGGTTAGGGTTAGGGTTAGGGTTAGGGTTAGGTTATAGGGATAAATACGTCCTTTGAGGGGCCCCTCAAGAATGTTTTTGCCAATAACTCCGGATAGGAATGTCCTATCATCATAGAACCAAGTTCCTTGGATTCCTTGGCCCCAGACCTTTCCAATGGTGTGTCGTTGACACCGTGGAACCTTGGGAAATTTTCGAAATCTTATTATGAAACTTTAAAATGGCCATATCTCCGGAACGGTAAGTCGTAGAGACTTGAATTCAACTCTGGCGTGTTCAGCGACCCCAAATTAGGTCTGACGCGACCGACTTTCAAGTCTCTAGCACCTTCGGTTCCGAAGATATAGGCCAAAAACAGAATTCGGAAATTTCCGTTTTCTGAAAAATTCTAACTTTTGATAGGAAGGTCGTAGAGACACGTGAGTGGGCTCTACGTGACGGGCGTGGCCGAAATAGGGGGGGTAGACACCAATTGCAAACTTGTGGGAGGTACCGTTGTTGAGTTAAGGGCGTGTCAAAAATCCCCATAGCAATACATGTAAAAGGTGAAAATTTTACTCAGTGTCACATCCAAAGTGAGGGTTAGGGTTAGGGTTAGGTTAGGGTTAGGGTTAGGGTTAGGTTATAGGGATAAATACGTCCTTTGAGGGTTAGGGTTAGGGTTAGGGTTAGGGTTAGGGGTTAGGGTTAGGGTTAGGGTTAGGTTATAGGGATAAATACGTCCTTTGAGGGGCCCCTCAAGAATGTTTTTGCCAATAACTCCGGATAGGAATGTCCTATCATCATAGAACCAAGTTCCTTGGATTCCTTGGCCCCAGACCTTTCCAATGGTGTTAGGGTTAGGGTTAGGGTTAGGTTAGGGTTAGGGTTAGGGTTAGGGGTTAGGGTTAGGGTTAGGGTTAGGGTTAGGTTATAGGGATAAATACGTCCTTTGAGGGTTAGGGTTAGGGTTAGGGTTAGGGTTAGGGTTAGGTTATAGGGATAAATACGTCCTTTGAGGGGTTAGGGTTAGGGTTAGGGTTAGGGTTAGGGTTAGGTTATAGGGATAAATACGTCCTTTGAGGGTTAGGGTTAGGGTTAGGGTTAGGGTTAGGGGTTAGGGGTTAGGGTTAGGGTTAGGTTATAGGGATAAATACGTCCTTTGAGGGGCCCCTCAAGAATGTTTTTGCCAATAACTCCGGATAGGAATGTCCTATCATCATAGAACCAAGTTCCTTGGATTCCTTGGCCCCAGACCTTTCCAATGGTGTGTCGTTGACACCGTGGAACCTTGGGAAATTTTCGAAATCTTATTATGAAACTTTAAAATGGCCATATCTCCGGAACGGTAAGTCGTAGAGACTTGAATTCAACTCTGGCGTGTTCAGCGACCCCAAATTAGGTCTGACGCGACCGACTTTCAAGTCTCTAGCACCTTCGGTTCCGAAGATATAGGCCAAAAACAGAATTCGGAAATTTCCGTTTTCTGAAAAATTCTAACTTTTGATAGGAAGGTCGTAGAGACACGTGAGTGGGCTCTACGTGACGGGCGTGGCCGAAATAGGGGGGGTAGACACCAATTGCAAACTTGTGGGAGGTACCGTTGTTGAGTTAAGGGCGTGTCAAAAATCCCCATAGCAATACATGTAAAAGGTGAAAATTTTACTCAGTGTCACATCCAAAGTGAGGGTTAGGGTTAGGGTTAGGTTAGGGTTAGGGTTAGGGTTAGGTTATAGGGATAAATACGTCCTTTGAGGGTTAGGGTTAGGGTTAGGGTTAGGGTTAGGGGTTAGGGTTAGGGTTAGGGTTAGGTTATAGGGATAAATACGTCCTTTGAGGGGCCCCTCAAGAATGTTTTTGCCAATAACTCCGGATAGGAATGTCCTATCATCATAGAACCAAGTTCCTTGGATTCCTTGGCCCCAGACCTTTCCAATGGTGTTAGGGTTAGGGTTAGGGTTAGGTTAGGGTTAGGGTTAGGGTTAGGGGTTAGGGTTAGGGTTAGGGTTAGGGTTAGGTTATAGGGATAAATACGTCCTTTGAGGGTTAGGGTTAGGGTTAGGGTTAGGGTTAGGGTTAGGTTATAGGGATAAATACGTCCTTTGAGGGGTTAGGGTTAGGGTTAGGGTTAGGGTTAGGGTTAGGTTATAGGGATAAATACGTCCTTTGAGGGTTAGGGTTAGGGTTAGGGTTAGGGTTAGGGGTTAGGGGTTAGGGTTAGGGTTAGGTTATAGGGTTAGGGTTAGGGTTAGGGTTAGGGTTAGGGTTAGGGTTAGGGTTAGGGTTAGGGTTAGGGTTAGGGTTAGGTTAGGGTTAGGGTTAGGGTTAGGGTTAGGGTTAGGGTTAGGGTTAGGGTTAGGTTATAGGGATAAATACGTCCTTTGAGGGGCCCCTCAAGAATGTTTTTGCCAATAACTCCGGATAGGAATGTCCTATCATCATAGAACCAAGTTCCTTGGATTCCTTGGCCCCAGACCTTTCCAATGGTGTGTCGTTGACACCGTGGAACCTTGGGAAATTTTCGAAATCTTATTATGAAACTTTAAAATGGCCATATCTCCGGAACGGTAAGTCGTAGAGACTTGAATTCAACTCTGGCGTGTTCAGCGACCCCAAATTAGGTCTGACGCGACCGACTTTCAAGTCTCTAGCACCTTCGGTTCCGAAGATATAGGCCAAAAACAGAATTCGGAAATTTCCGTTTTCTGAAAAATTCTAACTTTTGATAGGAAGGTCGTAGAGACACGTGAGTGGGCTCTACGTGACGGGCGTGGCCGAAATAGGGGGGGTAGACACCAATTGCAAACTTGTGGGAGGTACCGTTGTTGAGTTAAGGGCGTGTCAAAAATCCCCATAGCAATACATGTAAAAGGTGAAAATTTTACTCAGTGTCACATCCAAAGTGAGGGTTAGGGTTAGGGTTAGGTTAGGGTTAGGGTTAGGGTTAGGTTATAGGGATAAATACGTCCTTTGAGGGTTAGGGTTAGGGTTAGGGTTAGGGTTAGGGGTTAGGGTTAGGGTTAGGGTTAGGTTATAGGGATAAATACGTCCTTTGAGGGGCCCCTCAAGAATGTTTTTGCCAATAACTCCGGATAGGAATGTCCTATCATCATAGAACCAAGTTCCTTGGATTCCTTGGCCCCAGACCTTTCCAATGGTGTTAGGGTTAGGGTTAGGGTTAGGTTAGGGTTAGGGTTAGGGTTAGGGGTTAGGGTTAGGGTTAGGGTTAGGGTTAGGTTATAGGGATAAATACGTCCTTTGAGGGTTAGGGTTAGGGTTAGGGTTAGGGTTAGGGTTAGGTTATAGGGATAAATACGTCCTTTGAGGGGTTAGGGTTAGGGTTAGGGTTAGGGTTAGGGTTAGGTTATAGGGATAAATACGTCCTTTGAGGGTTAGGGTTAGGGTTAGGGTTAGGGTTAGGGGTTAGGGGTTAGGGTTAGGGTTAGGTTATAGGGATAAATACGTCCTTTGAGGGGCCCCTCAAGAATGTTTTTGCCAATAACTCCGGATAGGAATGTCCTATCATCATAGAACCAAGTTCCTTGGATTCCTTGGCCCCAGACCTTTCCAATGGTGTGTCGTTGACACCGTGGAACCTTGGGAAATTTTCGAAATCTTATTATGAAACTTTAAAATGGCCATATCTCCGGAACGGTAAGTCGTAGAGACTTGAATTCAACTCTGGCGTGTTCAGCGACCCCAAATTAGGTCTGACGCGACCGACTTTCAAGTCTCTAGCACCTTCGGTTCCGAAGATATAGGCCAAAAACAGAATTCGGAAATTTCCGTTTTCTGAAAAATTCTAACTTTTGATAGGAAGGTCGTAGAGACACGTGAGTGGGCTCTACGTGACGGGCGTGGCCGAAATAGGGGGGGTAGACACCAATTGCAAACTTGTGGGAGGTACCGTTGTTGAGTTAAGGGCGTGTCAAAAATCCCCATAGCAATACATGTAAAAGGTGAAAATTTTACTCAGTGTCACATCCAAAGTGAGGGTTAGGGTTAGGGTTAGGTTAGGGTTAGGGTTAGGGTTAGGTTATAGGGATAAATACGTCCTTTGAGGGTTAGGGTTAGGGTTAGGGTTAGGGTTAGGGGTTAGGGTTAGGGTTAGGGTTAGGTTATAGGGATAAATACGTCCTTTGAGGGGCCCCTCAAGAATGTTTTTGCCAATAACTCCGGATAGGAATGTCCTATCATCATAGAACCAAGTTCCTTGGATTCCTTGGCCCCAGACCTTTCCAATGGTGTTAGGGTTAGGGTTAGGGTTAGGTTAGGGTTAGGGTTAGGGTTAGGGGTTAGGGTTAGGGTTAGGGTTAGGGTTAGGTTATAGGGATAAATACGTCCTTTGAGGGTTAGGGTTAGGGTTAGGGTTAGGGTTAGGGTTAGGTTATAGGGATAAATACGTCCTTTGAGGGGTTAGGGTTAGGGTTAGGGTTAGGGTTAGGGTTAGGTTATAGGGATAAATACGTCCTTTGAGGGTTAGGGTTAGGGTTAGGGTTAGGGTTAGGGGTTAGGGGTTAGGGTTAGGGTTAGGTTATAGGGTTAGGGTTAGGGTTAGGGTTAGGGTTAGGGTTAGGGTTAGGGTTAGGGTTAGGGGTTAGGGTTAGGGTTAGGGTTAGGGTTAGGGTTAGGGTTAGGGTT